>NW_010178921.1:0-7985 GCF_000695765.1 Mesitornis unicolor
GCCCCTACCCAAGTGCAGGACCTTGCACTTGTCCTTGTTTTCCTGCCTAATTTTGATTTTATGTGTAATGAAAGTTCTGCAGATTCTGTGACTCAGAATAATAAAAGTGTTTGCTTCCACCGAATAAAATAGGACAATCTGAGTGAGTTGGCAGTTCCTTACAAGGCAGGTTTGCAAATTCAGGTCAGCTGCCTGCAGTTAATTATGTCCTGGTCCTGACAGATAAGTGGAAGAGAGGTGTTTGGAGATGCAGGCCACTGGGGCTCTTCCTCCAGATGTTTATCCCACAGGCAGCAGAGCAGATAATGAAAAACCTGACAGGGAGGATTGGAAGGGAGAGCAGTGCAGGTTTACCAGTGAGTCACAGTGTAATGCTGGTAGCAGCACAGTACTTGAGTGTGTGTTTGTGACAGGATGAGTCAGAGAATGGAAGGATAAAGTTATGGGTTCCTCGAGCTGGCTGTGGTGCTTAGTGTCCATCTCAGTCTTGTATGTGCATGTCCCTGTGCTGGCTCTTCAGAGAGGATGCAGCCAGGAAGGCTTTTTGTTAGGACACTTGGTCTCCAGGGTGGCTGGACACAAGCAGGCTCCACAAGGGAAGTGGGGCAGTTCTGGCTTTAGCTTGGCTCTGGATTTGAGCTGACTACCCTTGGTGAGATGTTTCCACTTCAGCCCTGCTTTGCAGCATGGGCAGAGCCAATTTGCCTCTGTCTGCAGAGCAGCAGTCAGCTGTGTCCCTGAAAGAAGTGGAAAATTCAGAGCAACACACATTCTGCCTTATCTGTCTGCTGAAATACAGCTATTGCAAACAGGAAGGCACAAACCTTTGGGGAGGCTGATACAGAAGCAGTAACAATGCTGTCCCTGATACTTTACCGCTTCCTTTACAGCTTGCACACCACTTGGTTAGGAATTTGAAGTGCCAGCTTTTCTTGCCTGCATTTCTGCATACCTTCTACCTGTGGTAATACAGGGATGAGGGACTGCCCCTTTACTCACACGATGCTACTGATCTTCTTGTTACAGCCCCCCTCCCATCAGAGAGGCAAATACTGATTTTCTAACCAGTAAAATAAATAGCAGTTAAGTGGAGATATGGCAGAAATCTGTGGTAGAAATAGAGCTAGAGCATCTGAGCATCACTCTGACAGCAGCGCTAATCCAGAGACCACTGCCCTCTGAACATCACGAATGATGGCACAGGATAAGGCTGTGGTCAGGATACTCTTTTCCCATGAAGCTTACAGGGCTGTTTTCAGTGTCTCTCTTGCTTAGGTAGAGTGGTTCTGGAGTCTGTGTTGAGATGCTTCAGATCTCATCCTCTCCCCACTTTCCTGTTAGCTCCTCTTGTCACTCCATGAGCCTGTGGCCGCAAACACCAGAAATCACCCTTGGCACGCCAGAGAGAGTTAATGTTCAAAAGAGATGAGCTTGATATTGTTGGCAGCTGGCTTCTTCGGAGTGAAAGAGCTGCTGGAAAGGAAGACTGGCCTTCTCAGATGCTGTGCAGAGTGGGAGGTGCAGCTGGCGCATTTGGCAGTTTGTCTCATTTTAGTGTTGATAGTCTGTGGTAAATGCAACCTATTAAACTAAATGTCAATTGAGAGATATTCTCATTATAGGTGTGTTCTTGTAGGATGATGAGCTGCGAACTTTAGTTCACAGGTAGGAATTCAGCTCCCCAAAATCTCTTGTCCTGTAGGCATCTCGCCATCAGCTGTGGAGTAGAGAGTGGGGAAGCAAAGGTGGCTGGAATCCCCTGGGCAAAAATACTCTGCTCCAACTGGGATCCTGACTACGCATGCATTCCTGAGGCCTTCTGATACCTAAGACCTGCGGAGCACTCCCTTCGACAACCTGCAGCGGTCCTGGGCTGGTGCTGGTGCTGGTCCACTTTCTGTGTATGCTGCAGAAATCCAGAGGTACTTATGTCTTGTCTTCAGTGCTCCAAGGTACTGGTGGTACCATCAGTGATGCCTTTGGGCATGCCAGTCTAGAGTTAACCCCATATAAATAGGACTATCGCTTATGGCTCTCTCGCTGGAGTGGGGCTTCCCAGATCAAGGAGAGCTTCTTCTCAGAGGATATGTGAAATATTGTGCTACTGCTAACAGTTTTGCTCCTTCCTTTATTTCTTTGTGCTGTCCGTCTCCCAGCTTTAACAAGCTTTACGATTGCCAGGGGAAAAAAAAACACATTAGAAAAAAATATCGGCCACTTTCTGTGACTGCCCTGCTTGCCTGCAGCCTGCCTGCTCTTTCAGAAAGCTTGAGCTAAGCTGCCAGATGTCTCCCTCCTTATGCAGCGCGGCTCTGGTGGATTTGCTTTCCTTCTGCAAGCCTATGGATAGTGCTGCTAATTCACTTACGGTATTAACCTGGCCGAAGGCCAAGCCTCTCCCCTCTCATGGAGGCAGTCAGAAGATGAAATTCTTGAGGTTAAATAAGTGACCTGGCGGTACTGTTCGGTGTTTCTGTGCTGCCCAATGATGCACGAGTGCTGGGTGGTTGTTACGCAGCTGATCAGAATAAAAGTTGTTAGAGAAAAAGCCTGCATTAAGGCCAGCTGCTGTTTTCAGTTTGTATGATGAGAAAAATACTGGCACCTTGGCTGTGCCTTCCCTCCAGCACTGCCCCCGTCCAGGAGATGGAGGGAGGCAGGGGTAAGCAGAGCCACAGTGCTTTTCCCACCCACCACCATGGCCCATAAGTCGCACATGCTTTCTGCAGGAAGAAACATCCCTGCAGTCGAGACCTTGATCTTGCCCCACCATGCCAGTGTCCCTGCCCCACCATGCCAGTGTCCCTGCCCCATGATTGCACGTCTGGGTTTAGAGGCCTGAATCCCTCCAGTGTCCCACCCCGGTAGTGTCACCACTGCAGTGTGGACCCAGCCCAGCCCTCACACACTCTTCAGTAACACCACTTCGCTAGAGAGGCCTCTCCATCTAACCAGCCTTCAGCTCGTTCCCTGCTGCAGGTTGCACAAACCTGGGGGTGAGAGGCTGGAAGGAGCCTGCGGCTGCCCCAAGCCTGCCCTCACAGGGGAGAGGTGCTGCACCGGCATGGTTGGACAAAAGGATGCACAGTGTTCCTGCTCTCTCTGAAATTTAGGAACACGTGCACCACAGTGGAAGTCAGCAATGTTAGAGTTGTTTGCTAATTAATTAGAAAGCTGAACTTACTGGCTTTTGTTAAATTTTCACGCAAACTGGTACTGCTTCGAGCCTTGCTTTCACGCACCTCTTGCTCTGCTGCAGAAATAAATGCGCAGCCACAAGTGTGGGTTCAGGGACACCAGACTGAGGACTTCCTCTAGGCTATGGGACAAAATGGAGACGTCATGCTCATCTCATGTTGTGTGGAAGTAAGTTACCTTGCTACAAGATAAGTAAATATTTGCCTAGAGGAAATAATTTTCTCAAAGTTACAAAGGTCTTTCTTGAAATGTACATCCTACCCATTTCTCATGCTCTCAGGTGTTCAGCTATGGTGGAAGGGGCTTAACTCACTTCTTAAGTGGAAAGACCATTGGTGGGAAGCACTTTGCACCGTGTTGGTTTTAAGAGGTGCAATAAACTATTATAATGGGTATGCCGATCCTGCAAACTGTTTCACGGGATGAGCCCAGATACTGCATTCACAATCTAAGTTCTAATTATTCTGACAGTGTCTTTGCCCAGAGATGCTTACCACAACTAAAAGTTATGATTTTTTAATAAGTATTATCCATAATTTAAAGATGTAGCTTAAAGATATTACACATTGCTGCCAGAGTTGTGATGTACGATCTGCAGAGGTTTACTCCCTGTTAGATAATACCGTAGAAGTGACTTAAATCTCCTCCCGCAGTTAAACAACACTCTAAATGTCATCGCTGTGTACACCATTAGCAGAGCACTCAGTAGCGACGATCTGTGCTCTGACAGTCTGGGAGCCTCTACAAGCAGCCAACAGATTTACACTTTGGTGAAAACTGGCTCATTATCTCCAGCAGTAAAATTCCTCTCATAAACAGTCTTGTGTGCTCAAGCTGCAAATGGAGTTTGCATATACCGTAATGACATTTCTTTCCTAAATACTCTCCTAAGTGTCTTAACATCCCTCATTTGTTCTCCTTCCCGAAGGCGGGTGCGCCCAGGTGCTGGTGGCAGACAGCGGCACTGGTGTGCGGTGCAGGCAGGCGAGCTGTGGAGCGTGGGTTCGTGGGTGCTGGTTTGCTCACTTCAATGCACCGGAGGTGTAACAGGAGCTCCAAGCACCTCCCAGGCAGGGCTGGGGAGCCTCGTTTTTAGCTGCTGTGGCTAGTCTGCATCTCTAAAAGGGTTTCTCCTAATCCTGGCCAACAGGAGACTGGCTTAAACTGGAAACACACCTTGTTATATCATTTCCGCACACACAAAATCATTAACTGTTAAAACTCTGTTATTTCAGTTACCAAGATAATTGTTCAAATTTTCCTCTGTCCTTGCCGTGGATGTCCATCTGCAGCACTGCCTTCCTTGGTCTAATTACATGCTCCTTGAAACTCGACTTCTTCACACTGGTTCTGTTGCTGCTTTTCATGTTATTGATTGTGAGGTGGGAAGGACAGGAGCTCCTGATCTGCCTTCTCTCTGCTCTTCCCAACCTGCTGTCCTTTGGCTTTGCTCTTTCTTAGCTCTTGTTTCGTTTGGGGTTTTTTTTGTTGTTTTGGAGGGGTTTTTGGTCGCTTTTTTGTGTGGTTTTTTTTATATATTTGTTTGTTTTCCCCTGACCCAAAGACAAAAGCAGCAGCAGAAAATACAGGGGGAAGATCATGGCTGTTTCTAAAAGGAGCTAAAACCTTTCTAGCATCAACCACATGGTAGCAGTTTCCAGTGCAGCCAAGGTAAACACAATTCAGTCGGGTGGATTTTGTCCTGTGAGATCCATAGCTCCTGGTTGGGCCTGGCCTCTTCCAGCCCCCAAACACTGAAACACCCTCTGTATCCTTCTCCTGTCGCTGAGTTTGCAGGGTCTGTGTCCATTCCTCCTGCTGCTGGGGACAAGAAGGCAGCAGAAATCTCTGTGGCAGTGTGGCTGGCTGGGCACACCAGGAGCAGCCCGTGAGAGGCTGGAGAGACAGGGACATGCAGGGCAGCATGGGTTGAATAAGCCCTTTTTCCTGCCCTTTCTGCTTTTGTTTCAAAGCACAGCTTGGGCATCGCCCTCCCCTCCAACTGACCCAGGGCCGTGTGGGTGTTGCTCTGGCTCTGCTGTCAGGAAAATGCTTGGTTCCTGTAGAGGTACTTGGTCCTCCTGCTGAGGGGTGTCTGTGTGGAAGAGAAGGCACAGGTCACAGCGACCATGCACGGCTGAGTACCACAGGCAGTCCCGAAAGTTCAGAGAGCCCCAGAGTGGGAAACCCATTTCCTGAGCAACTCAGAGCAGCTCTGAGTAGCTGAGGCACTCCTGGAAACCAGCTTGAAAGCCTCAGAGGAGGGAAATGAGAAATACCTCTGACTAAATAACACTGTTTTTCCATTAATGCCATGGAACAAGCACTGGTGATTGCACAGCTCCAGTGCATTAGGAATGAAGCTCTGGTGTGCTGTGCCAATGAGAGCCATCACCCCGAGCCCATCTTCCTGAAACAAAGCAGTGCTGTACTGTATGTGTTTGAAATTTCTTGCTTGCCATGGAAGTCCTATTTTCTATGTGTGTGAATGTATAGCAACAGACACTCGCAGAAGCTATTATCTGTTTACCACTAGACAGCTGCTGATAGGAATGAAGCAATGTCATACGCTTCCAGAGAAGGGCTGGCCCTTGGCTCTGTTGTTTGTAGCACAATTCTTTACATTCAGCAAGGAAGGCACAAACCACCTTACTCACCTTCTTTTAATGAATCAGTTTCAACAACATTTCATTTTCATTTGCACAATCAGCCTGAGAAAGACAGATAATTCTGCAGAAAGAAATTGCCCCAGCAGAAAAATCGCTCTCAGGATCGGACCTGGGAGATGTGAGACAAGCAAACAAACCAGATGAACAATGATAACAAAACCGGAAATTGAAGCACCGTTTACCCTACTGTCTCTCCCGAATTCCCCCAGTCATTCTCGTGTGCCCACATGAATGACAGCTTCTGCTGCCAACAGGAGCCAATATCTCTTCAGGACTGGTGTGGCACCAGCCTGCTGCTCTGTGTACTCTGGAAAACATCATGAGATGGAAACGGTGGCCTGGCATCTCTGGAGGTGACCACGTGTGCTGGGTGCTTTTAGTTCTGTTGCTTCCTAGTGATCCACCTTCAGCCACAGCTCCCTGCCTACAGGCAGAGAGCCTCCCAGGGGCCAGTCCTGGGGCTGCCTGTGTCACCAGATAAACTCCCACTTGGCATCTACGAGCATCCTGTTACAGCTTTGTTGTTTTTAGCGAAATCTTGAGCTATTTTCCTATTTTAAATGTAGGAACATCATGAAATATTTTCTAGATCTGTGAAGTTATGAACCTAATGCCCAGTTAAGACAGATTTTTAACACAGAATAAAAAGCTGTATTAGAAATAGGAGGAAACTTTACAGCTTTGTCTTGGGGACAGGACCTGTTTCACAGCCATCGAAAGATTAGGACAAAGTCTGGGAGACAGTAGCAGCAGTGGAGGACTTCCGTTACGCTCAGTGCAATCAGGTTTTCACCCTAAATTTCTCTGTAGGTTTGTATTAGCAAAGCACAGCTAGACAAATGATAGTGAGCCCTGCTACAGCTCTGCACAGGATGAAACTGGAATGTAATAAAATACAAGCATTTTCCCGATAACAGGAAATACTCTGAACCCTATCTAGAAAAGGACTTACGAGTTGCCTTACGGACTTCTGAAGTTTTTCTAGCTATTACAGAAACATTTGGTAACTAATTGGCCAGAGAAATTGCAGGTGTTTTTAGTATTTTCATTCCTAGAAACTGAACTGAAAAAGCCAAGTCTGGCACAGTTATAATTCCATTCTTGTATTTATTGTGTTATATGACAGTGGCCAAGAGCCAGTCAGCCTGTTTCTGCATGTGTGTATGTTGCATAGTATAATCTCTTTACCATTGGTCTCTTAACTGTTTGCTGAGACCAACCTGGACAGCAGCACTAACCAGCATTGACCTGTTTCCCTCCTGGACTGCCATGGGTCCTTTGCAGTAGCCCACAGATTTCCAGATGCAGTTTTCTAATGGCCAGCAGGACTGGCCAGGGCTGGTGTGGTGGCTCATGCAACTGGGATCTATGGGAAGCACATTGCAGAAAGTGGGGGCAGCACTTGTGGGTGCAGAGTCAAAGGGGAGAAGAGCTTGCGTTCCCAGGGGACATGGGGGAGCACGGCTGGGAAAGCTAACAGAGTGGCACAGGAAGCTGACCCAGTGGGCTTGGTTTCAGCTCAGGTGTTGCTAGGAAAACAATAGAGTAAAAAGCTCCAGATTTTTCTGGAAAACCTCTGTCTGTCTCTCTTTAAAGGTAACACAGCCTGTTTTCTCTTTGTTGGCTCTTGCTTACAGGCTTGGCTTTCTAAAGATGAACCAGTAACTGGACCAGTCTGATAGAGCAGGAACAGATGGATAAGCATCACGGATCGGGGTACATCTGGTAACTTCGGTACACTTGGCGTTTGCCCCAGCAAATTGATGTGTTGCCTGCCTCAGTGAGATGGGATTCACCTCTGGGCTTGGAGGAGCTGCTAAAGTGCCCAAGAAGGGATGAACTCACCCAAAGGGGCTTATGGGACTCACAAGGAAGATCAGAGAAGGGAAGGGATGCATACCCTCCAGATGCACCCGCACCTCTTGCTGCTCACATGAGCAGGGCACAGCCTCCTGCCCTCCAGCCCTCCGAGCAGGCAGGAGATGCTTTACCAAAACGTCCCTTGGGAATTGCTTCATCCGACAGATACATGCGCACGCACATAGATCTCCTGCAAGTGCTGTAGCTTCAGGTCAGACCCAAGCACGTAACATTCTCTGCAGATGCAGTATTCCTGCT
>NW_010178921.1:8016-9273 GCF_000695765.1 Mesitornis unicolor
CATGACTCAGTGCTAGCATCAGATCTACAGCCGTTATGAGGTCTAAGGAAGAACCACCCTATAAATAAAATAATAATTTGCATTGAAGTATCTATCTGGCATCTCAACACTTTAATATATCTAGTTACAATCACTTTTTGTGTTGGAGAGGATTATGTGGGGTCGCTAATGCTGCTGTCTGCCTTCCTCTTCTCTTTGTGCTTTCTGAAACAGGCAATCAGAGGGATGGTCTCTGCAAATTACTTGCTAAATTGAACTGTATATTTGAAATGAACTTTAAAAAGCCGGCTGAACTGCTCTCCCAGCATTTTAAAATTGAAAATTATAGCAATTTTCAAATCACAGGTGAAGAAAGCAAACTGTCTTGTTCTGGGGGACAGAACTATGGCTGCTGTATGCTGTAATCTCTAATGATACTCGTCAGATTTTTCTGGGATCATGACACTTTCCTGGAGGGGAGGATATTTTACTTTTTAAGTAGAATATTTTGCATTGGGCTGCAGTGCTGTCTCAACATGTTTGTATTTAATTTTTCAATGTTTCTCTTGTAAGAAGGAACACAGAAACCCTGCTACAGATGCTGTTGGCCACAGAAGCATCTGGAAAGAAGATCCTGCTTTCTGCTTTCCAGATTAAAAGAGTTAGCTGATCTTGTCTTTTCTTGAAACAAGATAATGATATTTTCTGAAAAATGAGAGTCCCCTTTGAGTAAAGCAGCATGCAGATTCCCAAGAAGGAAAAAACCACCCTCAGAAGCTAAACAAAAAGAGAATTTTCAAAAATGAGTATAGCTCCTTTTATCTCGAGACAGTGCTTATCTTCAGCATGTACTTTTATAGAAGGGTTTTATAAACAACTTCACAATCTGTATGAAAAATTTGTGCTGTGTGAAATGAAGAGTTTAGTTGTTTGGTTGTTTGGTGTTTTTTTTTCTTCCAACTGGAAAGGCTTCATTTATATTTTGATTCGTATAAGAGTTGGGGGAAATGTAATACGTATTATAAGCAAATCTGTCCTTAAGTGGCTCCCAGCCTTAAAGGAAAACCTTCTGTTTTCCCCAGACTTGTGTAGTCACAAAGCTGTCAGGACAGTGAAGAAAAAAAACTTTCCGAGCCAGCCCAAGGCAGTGCCTGGGCAGGGAAGGCACAGGAGGCCCTGCCCTCCATGGCACCCGAGGGTGAGGTTTCTGAACCAAGACTCCAGGCTTGTCCCGAGGTGGGCCAGCTTCCAGGGGCTTCAGCAGGGGCGGCGGGGGGG
>NW_010178921.1:9304-10137 GCF_000695765.1 Mesitornis unicolor
GTCTGGAGAGTTAGGCCCTAGCTGTTTATACAAGGTGTATGTACTGTTTGTAGCTGCTTACACAAGGTATATCTACTGTTTATAGCTGCTTACACAAGGTGTATGTACTGTTTATAGCTGTTTACACAAGGTGTATCTACTGTTTATAGCTGTTTACACAAGGTGTATAGGCACTGAGTGAAGTGCTTCAATGGTTTCAAGGAGGCATGCAAATGTGTTCCTAGGGTGCCTGCTGTGAACCAGCTCAATGTCTGATCTTTCAGTAGACTTAGATGTTTTCCCCTTTGGCTTAACTCTTGTTTTTTGGGTCTTCTTGGTTTTTTTTTTTGTTTTTTGGGGGTTTTTTACACAATGTGTATTTATTACAAAAAGCAAAGCCTGATGTTTTCAACATTTTCTTAGATTTGCCAAGGCATAGCGACTTTGGAAGCTGAGCTGTTTTAACATTGACACCTAGTTTTAGGCAGCCAAATTATTTTGTGGTTCCAATGGTCATAATATTTTTAGGGGAAGGAGAATAACATCCTTGGCTATAGTTTCTTTTTCAGAAACCTGCATAAATCATGGAAGCACTGATTAGCCGGGGCTGGTGCCTTCCTTGTGAGAAAGTCAAATTGAAGAAGCATCTCCTGCTGCCCAAGTCAGATCTGGTAGCAGAACAGGTCCCCCATGCTTCATTCCTAACCCGTTAATGTTGAACAGGGGCTTGGTTGATTTCCACATTTTCTTTTCCTGTCAGTAGCAACAGTTTAACTAAAGCACCTGCTGGTTTGTATATCCCAGTAGCCTTTGTTACGAGGGGGGGGTGTGTGTTTATATATATATATATATAT
>NW_010178922.1:0-1053 GCF_000695765.1 Mesitornis unicolor
CACACGGTATAAAACGGTAATAGCAACCTTTCCCCACTCTGACAGAACAGGGACAGCGCCATGGCAGCTGAGCAGAACTGCCACGCACGCCGTTTCGTCTCTCCTTGGAGTCTTCTCCTCTACCTCAAAACAAATAAACAAGCTAAAGAGTGATAAACGCAAGAAAAATGGAGACCCGCTGGAGAATAATTAGGGGAAAAACCATACATTCCTGTGAAATTGAGACTGTTTGAAAAAGAGAGGATGAGTTTACAGTCTCTATGGGGACATAAAACTCCTTTGGTCCCTGAACACTTGTAGGGTACTGCCCCCTGATATGGGCGTTTCTTTAAAAATGCTGGAGGCAGCAAAATGGGATGGTCAAAAAGCAGCTCCCAAGTGGTAAGAATTAACTTAGATCAAAGCAAAACATGGACGTATCCCTGTCCCTGGCTCTGCTCCCAAGCACTGCTGGTTGAACACCTGGAGTGACCCCAGAGAAGGCAAAAGTTACACAAGGCTCATTAGAGGGCAGAAAGCAGGCCAGGATTCTTGAGAACTTCGGGAGTCAGCTCCCACCACGCAGCCCTGTAACCCTGCACTGGCACCCTGGGCGCGGCGGCGCTCCACAGCCATGGAAGAGGTTCACAGCAAGTGCTGCTGCTTCCTGCCATTTGGCCACCAAATGAAGATATAGTGCAGTGACACTGTCCTAATAGGCACTGTACATCCTTCTGACTAATGGACTTGTTTGTCTGGTTTACCTCTTATTTAAATCCCACGTTCAAAAACTCCAGTGTGAAAGGAGATCTTTGTTCAAGAGCTAACAACACGAAACAGGTCTAAGGAACACTGAAGATCACCATTAAGACTTTTCACTAAATCAAAGAAGAGCAAACTTGAATTTCTGGAGTTTAGAATTAGGTAAAATTTCCCACCCCTCTCTCTTTACCTTTATTTTGAAAGGGTACACCTGAATTTCATGCTTTCCTGTACAGAGAAGCACTGAAGGGAAGACATGAAGTTTAACGGCATTTCTTTGCTGTTGCATTTAACAGGACGGTTTATGTTTAT
>NW_010178923.1:0-514 GCF_000695765.1 Mesitornis unicolor
AGCGCCATGGCCAGGACCGGGCCCAGGAGGTGGCCGGGCTCAGGTGGGTGCTGAGGGGGTCAGGGTGCCACCCGCCCCCCTGAGCGTAGGTGGCGGTAGCATGGCCATGTTTTGACAGGGAAGAGAAGGAGGGGCTGGAGGGCAGCATCTCCCAGCTGCAGCAGGAGTTGGCGCAGCTTGAAACTCGCAACCGGCAGCTGGAGGCTGAAGGGCAGAGCCTGGTCCAGGCCAAGGAGGCACTGGAGGGTGAGGGATCCCGACCCTGACCATCCCCATCTTCATCCTCACCTCCATCTTCATCCTCATCTCCATCTATCCCCATCCGTCTTCATCTTCACCTTCATCTATCCCCATCCATCCCTATTGCTCCTCATCTCCATCTTCATCCTCATTCCTATCTTCATCTCCATCATCTTTATGTCCATCATCATTTCCATCCTCATCCATCCTTATTTATATCTCCACCCTCATCCTCATCACCGTCCTTCCCCTTCTTCATCCCCTTTCCTTTTTT
>NW_010178924.1:0-14373 GCF_000695765.1 Mesitornis unicolor
CACGATGGCAAGAAGAGGATCCACATCTTTGGGCCGAGCGGATCCTGCCTGCAGCGGTTCGGGGAGCGGGGGGACGCGGGCAACGATATCAAGTACCCGCTTGATGTGACGGTCACCTCGGATGGGCATGTGGTGGTCACCGATGGTGGGGACCGCTCCGTGAAGGCCTTTGATTTTGAGGGAAAGGGGGTCCTGGCTGTGCGGGAAGGCTTCTGTTTGCCCTGGGGCTTGGATGCCACCCCCGACTGTGAAGTCATCCTGACAGACTCAGAGGCAGGCACTCTCTACCGCTTGACAGCCGACTTCAAGAAGGGGAAATTAAAGAAGTGTCAGATAATTCGGTCGCAGCTCATCAGCCCGCGGGGGGTTGCAGTCTCCCAGACCTCGGGTGCTATTGTGGTAATAGAGCATCTGAAAGCTCAAGGACTGAACAGCGGCAGCACCCGAGTGAAGATATTCAGTGCAGAGATGGATCTCCTCAGCCAGATGGATAGCTTCGGACTGAACCTTGTTTTCCCTTCCAAAATATATACTACAGCTGTGGCCTTTGACAAAGACGGCCGTATTATAGTAACAGATATCTGTAGCCAGGCCGTAATAAGTTTAGGGAAACCTGAGGAGTTTCCCACCTTTAACCCTCTAATTAGCCACGGACTTTCTTACCCTGTAGGACTGACCTATATGGCAAACAATTCCCTCGTCGTTTTAGACAGCGGTGATCATTCAGTAAAAATATATAGCTCCACCTGAGTGGGTTTAGATGCTTACTACTATAGGTTCAACCTGCTTTTGAAAAGCAAGCGAAGTTTGGGTGTTAGTAGGTATTTAAGGAGGAAGCATCTTCTGGTCTTTAAGTGAAATTGCCCTCACTGACCGACATGCTGTGTGCTTCCTGCAAAACTGACATCAAATCTCTTGCCTCTCCACGGGCGAAGACGTGGCCATTACAGGCCATAGTCAGCAATGAATCAACCAAAGGAAGAAATTGGCATTTTAAAACTATGCCATACCTTGACAACCACAGGTTTTTGGTACTTTTTGGCAGGTAATAACAAGGACGTTTGGAATGGAGTAAGCGAAGACTGGCACCAGGGAGAGAAAGGGATGCATCGTTTGTTTATGCTTTCCAGCACATAGTTTTTATTATTCTTCATTAAGCATAAATGCACTAATGAGGGTGACAGAGTTTCTATTTCCAGGATTTCTGCATGAGAAAGGAGACTGGTGTGACGAAATGATAGGAGAAATGGAAGCTTCGGTTCAAGCTTGTCTGAATCCAGCTAAGATCACTGCGATGGAGGAGCTACCACTGATTAGTGAGTTATGTGAAGTGAATTAGGGCGCAAAGCCTACTTTTTCCATACCGAGAAAACGCACTTCTGGTCACGCTCTTCTCTATACTAATTTATTCCCACCTTTCTTAGCGTTGTACTGGAGCTCTTGGTCTTCCTGTATAATGCACAATTCTGCGTCATCTTCTAGAGATAATTTGGTGTGTGGTTACTAGCATGGGCAGCTTTCCCTAAAAGCCTCTTGAAGTATTCGTGTTTAAACCACAAATACTTCTGCATATATAAAACTGGGTTTTCTGTGCTGCTAACACAGCTACGCTTGGGAGGTTTCCAATGCTGCCTGCCTCTGCCTTGTCGTTTATATGGTACTTTTGCGCCCCAAATACCAACATTCAACTGAAAATTGCCTTGTTGGTGAGAAGAAAAAGAGAAAGGGGGATTTAAGCCTCCTTTTCTTCCTAGCTTTCAAGTGAGGTTTTGCTGTTTGTGAATACACAGCAGGTTTATACCAGTTTGTATTTCCTTGAAAACGGTTTCACTGTGGAGTTCTGTTGCCTTATTGCACAGTGGAAATTAAGGTATATCTGAATTATTTTGAGGAGGATTTAACAAACCCACTAGAAGTCACTGCTGCATTTTTAGGCATTTCCTTGCTGCTAAAATAATTATTTATGTGGTTCAGCATTAAAAGGAAGTTAGATATAAATGTAAATGCTGTCTAAGTAGAGATAACTATGTTGAAATGGCATAAAATTTTGAGGTAATTTATTTTATTTAGTCCCTGAAATAATGAATATTAATAATTTGAAATTCACAGGGGTTCTTTCTCTCGGTAAATTTTTAATCTGGCTTTTGGTCTGACTTTAGGGCATTTAATAACTGCATGTATTGCTGCACCCGTGATTTACCAAATACTTAATTTAAACTGGAGTGGTTTTAGCCCTCTAATTCAGACAATGTCTTATGTTAACATTTATATAATCAAAACAAATTATTAAATGCAGCTATTTGTAAAGGTTATTTGAACAGTGACCTGCCAATAAAGTATGGTTTGCTTACTCTGTACTGAATAATTTAGTGAAAGATCTTCGTATCTTTTTATCATATGCTCCTCTGTTACAATCCAGTTTCTCTATCACAGTTGCCCTGTAGATGGTTTCCTTTTTTTTTTTATTTGGAGATATCCTGCTAAAGTTGTTGTAGGGTCCTTTGTTGCTACTGAAAAGTAGCTGGACCTGCGCATTTGGTCTTTTCCAGGCTTCTCAGCTGCCAGGCCACACAGCAAGTGCCTTTGGTGGGACCAGCAGTGCTCCGTGGCTGTTCTGCAGTCGGATGTGGCAGCCCTGGGCAGGAGTTCACTTGAGGGGTCAGGAAGGAAATTTACTCAGAGAAGTAGCCCTCCGGGTTATGTGTTCCTTTCCAGGTGCCAAGGAGACATCAATCTTTGAGGGATATAGAAACAATTAGATAAGACTTCCTTTGGGGAGCTGCTATGTTTCGAGATGTATGCAATACCTTCAATGCTGTATTCGTACATAATTAATAGTTTATTGCAATAGCACCTGTGGGACCTGGACCCTTCCTCGGAGCCGTGGGCTGTGAGCTTTCATCTCCTCAAACCGTCGTGTGCACCAGGAGCTTGTTTTTGCTACTGAGCTCACGAATGGGCAAATTTCCTAGTGCTTACTGCCATGTGGGCAACTTTCCAGCAGCTGAAATGCTGATTTTAAAGTATTTGACTCAAGCTGTTTTAAAATGCACAAAAAGTCCCATTGTTGCCCATTCTGCTCCTGTCTCCTTTGGTATATGACCAGAAATCTCTTGATGTTTGGGTTTATAAGCAAAATAAACTTTGTGCCTTTGTTCTACCTAGTTTGCTGTATGCCATCTCCTGCAGTCTCTGCTTTACCCACCTACTGAAAGCAAATGTGGACTTTTTCTGTGAATGATACAGCCGCTTTCCTTTTGCTATAAAGCTTGGTGCTTACAACACACATCAAAGAAACCATTACATTCTGTCTTAATTCATTTGATGCCTAAAGTGAGAGGCCATAAAGAACTGTCTAGAAACGCGTGTTAAAAAAGCTGAGGTTTTCAGCGTATAGGGGAAAATGCAGCAGTAAACCCGAAATCTTTCTTTTGAGAAGATTTTGGGAGAGAATTTGAGATAATAGGAGACAGAGATCCACCAATATGCAGATAACAAACTAAAAAGCCTTTGATGCTTATATATGTACGTTTCCCCTATAGCCATTGTAGATACCCATTGCCTTCAGGATGATGCCATAACACCATCTGCTTTTCAGAGGCCCAGGGGACGCAGGGGATGCTCCTATCCATCTGCAAATCTGTCGCCATTTAGTCACAGATTTCAACAGAACAGAAGCTCAGGTTCTGAGAGAGGGACAGCCAAGGGTAAGGGACACCTGTAACGAGGTAGGTGATGCTTTTGGAGTCTGGATACACCCAAAATAGGGATAGCTAGATGTGTGCTTACTCTTGGAAAAGAGCACTGGGCTTTTCATCTAGGATACAACATGGCAACTGTGTCTACTCGCTTCAGTGATAATTACTGTTGCATTTATTTATTTTTTAAAGAACCTAAACTAAATTTGCATAACCCTCTGCACCTCATGCCTTAACAATTTGGATTAAAACCAAACAAATATAAAGGACAGTATTCCCCTAGTGTAATCTCTTCAGCCCCTACTATAGTGTTATGTCTGTTGTGCACGCACACACTGCAGTTCCTATTTGGTTTATTTTTAAGCACTGATCTCGGGTTGCTGTCATTGCATATAAATACACCAGGGTATGTTTACGGTGTTTAGGAATAAAGGAGGCAGTGAAGTTTCAGAAATGTGTATCAAAATTGTGTCCTGTGACATAGGACAGCTTGTGAACAAAATAATTTTAGATAAAGAATATAATCAATTTTTCAGATCAGTGAGTAAAAAGAAGAAAGAAATACGAGGGGGGGAGGTAAAATTTACTTATTTTTGGCCATTGTCTGTGTGACCATCTGTCCATTCCCTCCAGCCACGTTGCTGTGCACATCAGTTTGATGTTTATATTTTCACAAAGTATGAACGTAACAGCACCAGAGCATTTTTTTTAACATGGACTGATTTCTGATGAAGAGGAGACCTCCTGTCATGTCCAGCCCCCAAACCACTAAGAGTTTTATGGAGAAGGGTCCATCAAAACGATGGCCTTAAATAAAGGAGACCTGTCCTTTCTGGAAGGGTTGACAGAGGTAAAAAAGCAGCTTTCTCCCCTGGGATCATGGGTTATGGTGCTGTTGCACTTCACACGGGAGGAATTTGCCTTTATTTCTCTCTCTTCAATGTTTGGGGCTTTTTTCTGACTCTTCTCAGAGGTGCATCCTTATAGTTTACAAGTCACCTGTGAGTCACAGCTTGTCTCCACAGGAGTGTAATAAAACTAAAGCAAAAATACAGAGATCTAGGAAAATTAGTTCTCAACCTCTCACTTAATTCAGACATCTCGGGAGAAATGACTGATCATTCAGAAAGCAGCAAGCGCCTGAGGCCTGGCCCCTGTGTGGATGGTTTGAATTTACTGACAGCAGGATTTTCTCCCCTCTTTACCATCAGTTCTCCTATAAGTACACCAGAAGCTGCTATATGGAATGTCCTGCTCTAGAAAAGTCTGGTGGGAAATGACTCCTAAGAGATTGCTGTTCGTAACCTTCTCGTCAGGTCTGTCAGGCCATTTCTTGAGCAGCCCTGTCTGTCGCCAACAATTGCTGTTTGAGTTGCCAGCTCATCCGATGCAGAAGGCTCTCTTGGTTTGGCCACCTGTGTCCAAAAGTGCTTCCATCTGAATGGGGGATCTTCCAGATGGGATGCATAGCCTCCAGCAACAGGGGGGCTTTCTCCTGACCCTGCCAACTTGCCTTAACTTGATGTGAAGGCTGCAGAGCCAGCATGAAGGCACAGACGAGGCTTTGGAAACAGTCACCTGAAATAGGTACATACAGAGTTCAAAATTGCTGAAAGAATTCAAAATTTGTCATGTCACATATGCAGCCACTGACTGTAAAAAGGAACAGGCCAGGCAGACCTGAAATAAGGTATCGGTCTGCCTTTCCATGCAATGCCCAACCATTGCATTAATTCCTCTTCAGCAAACTCTTTATGCTACTGAATGCGATGGGGAATTATTATTGTTACCTGCATATAAAAAATCCCAAATGTACAGAACATGTAAACCTTTAAACTTGAAAATACGTCAAACTAAAGCCCCACCCAGCATTTTTCTCTTTGCCATGTACTCCTGTGGACCATACATCAGTCCAGGGGAAGGAAAATGTTTCTCCATCAAAGCGGGCATTGACTATGCCTGCACATTACTTTTTCAACTTCATTATCTCCACTAAATGGGCTACTAATAACACATTTATATTTGATACTGTTTCATAAACAGACAGGCTTTCTCTAGAGTGCTTCCTCAGTATAACCTGTCTAATTCTCCTGGACAGCGTCAAAGCTATCTACCACTGGAGAAATTCGCCATGAGCAGATGATTCATCTTACTTACACCTTTTTCTCACCACTGCTTTCCAAGAGATTTACAGATATTTTTGACCTTGGCACTCCATCCTCTCTTTGAGGCAAACACAGTACAAATGTCCTGGCCCTGTAGCTGCAGGCAGGAGAGCTGAGAATCAAAGGAAGCCTTTGGCAGACTTGAGACTAGATCTCAGACTTCCCATTACAAGGCTGGTGCCTTAATAAAGCAGGGAGAGTCTGTATTTAATTATCCTCTTGTCTGGGAGTTGCCTTCCTGATTTTGGAAGAAGTTTTGACATTTTACTGATGATCTTCTTGTTACTAATTCCTTTGGAGTTTCCTACAAATCATGGAAATTAATACTTTTCTAAACCACAATGTATTCCTAGATAATTGCTTCCAGCGTGCTCCACAAAGGTGGGTAGTTTCAGAGTTTCAAAATGCTCTGTGTGGAGATGTACTGCTGTGAAACCCCACTTGCAATGACCAAGTTACTCATTTCATGTTGACGATAGAAAGGAGGAGAAGAGATTGACCTTGAAAAGGAGGGAAAGAATAACAAAAGGTGTCTGTGGCTGAAGCAGAGGGCAGGCTCCACCAAGTCAGAGCACAGAGCGCACCCATCGTTCCAGCAAAGGGGACGCATTCCTGGGAGGTGAAGCATTTCAGCCTGCAAAATGGACGATAGGAGGGGGCTGTTGCCTCTTGATTAGTATTGACCTCTGGCAGGGGAATAACCTACATTTGAACAGATTTCCCAGCCACAATTAGGCACTTTTCAGATGGTAATCCTTAGGAGAGCGATTTACTTTCAGCTATTTGTGGCAAAAATCTGTGGGAATGAAGATTTGAAGCCAACTAAGCATTTTAGGGAAGTATGCTCCCTGTGATTGAATAAATACATATATAGCATTTTTCTATAGAACCCTCTTAATGTAGGCAATTTTTGTTCTTTGTTCACAGGTGAGCACTATATGGGCAGTGAGTTGAGGTGAGAACAAATCCTGCTTCCATGGAATATATTGGTTTTTAAAGCGGGAAAATACTGCTAGTCAGAAGATTCTGTAAGCCACCTTAAATACTCTAAATACAGCTACATGCTTTGTAATGAATAAAGGGTAGGCTATTTTAAGCAGGATATAGGATTAGAGAGATAAAATTATAGCTGGGAAACGGGAAGAACTTAATTTGAGAAAACTGTGAAGATGTAAAAAAAAAAAAGATAAAAGGTCCTTTATCAAAGCTTACTTAAAACTTTTAATGCAAAGAAAATAATCTTGAAAGAACTATCACACCTACATAATCACAGGAGGTAACTAATTTACTGCTTTTTTCTTCAAATATGAACAGATAAAAGATAAAATCCATATGAAAGTGTTAATGCTCGCCTAGCATGATTTTCTGAATAATATGGGCTATGGAATTTAACCAGTATTAACGAGTATTTAGTAATTACTAACCTGTATTGAAAGTAAGAAACAAAGAACAGTTGTGTCTTTTACTATCAAAGGTTAAGGAGAAGAAATATTATGTTATTAAAGATAAGCTTTATAAAAATTCTATCAAAAACAGTCAGACAAATTAAGTATTAAAAACCTATAATCATCTTCATAAGAAAAGGATGTGCCTGGCTCCCTTATTTATCCTTGTCCTTAATTAGGTAGGAAGTAGGACTCTTCAGTGAATTCTGCACCAAGTTCCACTCAACTTACAGCATGGTATTATGGAGCCAGGAGTATTTAAAATACGTGTATTATTCTTCTGTTCATGTTATTCCTTAAAGCGGCTTGTTTGAGTTGAGGCTTGCTCTGTCATGAATAGTTTATCTGTGCAGTCATGAGTACTGCAAATGGAATTGTCCACATAAATAAACGCTGCAGGACTGGGCTTGAAGTCAGGGAGATTCGGGCTGGTGCAGAGGTTTGCCCTGGAGAAGACTTTGCAGCAGATTTTATTACGATAATTTCTGGGAATGCTGCTTTGGGGTTTTTTTAATATACTGAAAACCCCGCGCATGTTTACAATATATTGTAACTAATTATTGCTTTCTTTCAACATCAGAAATCTTTTGCAAAACAAATTTAACTTCTCTTATTTATTTCTTTGCAACATACTGAACCCTTGCCTGGTTCCTAAGAGTCCATCAGTCTGAGCAGATCACTACCACACCTCCCTTTGGGGATGTGCTCAGAAGCCAGCAATCTGCGGCAAGACTCACTCTGGACTGGTGTCAGTGGAGACCTTATACTTGAAATGCCCTTGCAGATCCTGAAGAGGAGGCTATTGGTCTTAGCCAACACGTTAGGAAAGTCACAGTGGTTTCACTGTGTTTTCAACCCTGTAGGTTCTAGGTCCCAGAAAGACTATGTGGAAGGATTTCTAATGTTGCAGGTTTCATTTCAGATGGTGGAATGTTGGCTTGTGAAGACCAGGTGAAAAGTGCACTGTTTTTCCCCTAGTATGGCAAAGTGAAATTGAAGTTGCCCCAGGCCTAGGATTAGAGCTACGGGTCTGTTTATCATTTATTTTGTGACGTTCATAAAGCTGTTCAGTATTTAGATGGTGTTATTATTAAAAAACAGCTGATATTATTCTTCTCATATTTCCACTGTGTCAGTGTTACTGACTGAAAACCCAAAATCAGCCACTTAGAAAAAGTGGCCCTTAAAGGCAGAAGCAAATCTTGTCTTTCTTGTATCTTTCACTGGAGAAATAAAAGCCATGCAACTGAATTATTTTCAAATATCTGTATTGAGTGATTGACTTTCATCCTTTTGCTTGTGTTGAACTTGAATCTCGAGTCAATTTTCTTGATGGTAACCTTAAATTTTTGATTTCTGAAATTCAACTACATTGTTCCTTTTTGTGACTTTTGCACAGTCCTCATCCATTCTTCCCAGTTGGTTATTTATGCTCCAGAACTGTGTTTCTCATTAGCTGTTGTTCAGTCAGACTGTGTGGTGTATATGTGTGTTCACACTGCTTTGATTTCAGAAGAAAGAGTAATTCCCCCAGAGGTTCTGTCCATGTTTTAGTTTTGCTGTGTTTCTTTTCTGAAACAGCATTTCCTCTTTACTGTCAAGTTAACGGGAAGAAACCTCAGATCACAATAGGAACGGTGGGAAAGGATTTAAGTCCTCCAGGGAATGCATTTGGGAGACAGGCGTGCAAACTTCATTACAGGAGAGAAAGGGGTGGAGGACTCTACAATTTAAACTGTGTGTGGACTACAGTTCTAGGAACCCTTCTACCCCAGCTTCCCTCGTGCAGCTCCATTTGTAATAGTGACTGTGGGAAAAGCTAAATCAGAAGTCATTAACTTGTAAGTCACTGGGTTTTTTGGGGGGTTCTCTGCAATAGCAGCAGACTGGTCCCAGTGATCCAGAGGTCCTCCCGTACTGGATTTTGTGGATGACTCCCATAACTGGTCTGAGTTTCCCTGTCAAATGCTAGTGTAGACAAACTTCAGGAAGCTTGGAAGCCTGCATAAGGCATCTGTTTTTCTATTTTTTCACCTGTAAAGAGCAAGCCTTTTTGCCATGAATCAAAGGGGGTGAAGTTTGAAGTGACATGACAACTAAGGACACCCAGTGGTTGCACTATTTGACAGTCTTCAATCTAAAAACGAGAGTATAATCGATTGCTGATAATTTTGTTGTTGTTGATTATGAGATTATTATATTTGGTATGTTTTCTTCAGGCTGGGGAGAACTGGGAGGAGGAGTGATTGGATGTTTGGTTTTGTTAATAAAAGATTGTGAGTCATGTTTGCATCTTACATAGGAACTGATGAAACCTGTTGAACTTAATGTGAATCTTCCTGTTGACTTCAGTAGACAGCAGAAGGGATCCAAGATCTGGGCTGAGCTGACTTCCCTATGTTTTAACAAACGCAATTCCACCGCCTTTCTCAAGGCTTCTCCTCACTCAACTTCCTTACTTGCTGACTTCCCAGTGCCTACTGTTCCCCTTTCTAATCTGTTTCAAGCAACAGCTTCTTTTCTTCTCCAGACTTTAGAAAGACGTTTGGCTGGAGCACATATTTGCAGGCATCACTAAAAAGTAATTGCGTAAGGAGAAATTTTGGCTTGGCCAGCATGGTTACCAGCTCAGTTTACTCAGTAAGCAAGCTTGGTGGATGCACTCCTCCCTCCCCACCCTCCTCCTCCTCCCAGGGGCAGAGCCCGGGTTCCAAGTCTCACACAGGGAGTTCAGCAAAGTTCAGCTTCCCTCTGAAAGCAGAAAGTAAACCAACAAGGGGACTGTGACTGAGCGCAAAAGGGTTAACAGGAATGCTGCGCTGCTACCACTGCTCAGGCTGTTGATATTTACAGTTTTCCCCTTCATCTCTCCTGAGTAAAAAAATAAGCACGCCTCTGAAAACAGAGCCTGAGTATTGCTGTATGTTAGACTGACTGCGTGCAGTGTCTGCTTGCTGACTGAAGACGCTTGGAGACTGCAGCCTTACTTTTCCTACCTTACCTGTGGTAAGGTACGCACCTGCACTTAGCAAATGCATAATCATTAGTCATGCTTCAGACGGTGTTCATGAACCTGCTCCCTGCTCACAAGCGCCCTTAGTCTCAGTATGGGATTACAGTCATAAGAGAACTGCAGGGATGTGCTGGAGTGACGCTCGCATACCAGACATTCCTTATCATAAAGATGAAGAGGGGTGAGAGCATTCTGGGTAGGGGGAATAATGGCAGGGTTTGTCCTTTCCTTCAGCTTGCTACGGCCTGCCCACTGAATTAAATTGTAAATAATGTTACAAACCAGCTGCGACAGTTTGTTGTTTCTTAGGAGAAGCATCTGATTTCTAATAATATATAATAGAAAAGGGGAAAAAAGGAAACATTATAAGTCCCTACTAATTTATCATTAATCCCTTCTCATAAGTTAATAGTTACATTAACCACAGGTATGTGATGTCATTTCCTTTGGGAGCCTGTGATCTTACTTTTTTAGCAATACAAAACTGTTTCCTTTTCATTCCCTTTCCACTACTATAAATTATTATCATCACCATGATATTTGAAGACTGTATAGTGGCTTGTGTCTGGTTGGGTCAGCAGGACAGGTTTCCTGCTATCATGACATCTAATACAATCAAGCTCACTTTTAAAATTAGCTAGGTTTAGTCCTCTGGTCTCCTGTGTAAGAGGCCATTCACTCCTCTGGGGGTAGGAGTCAACTAATTTTCAGTATTCCAAGACGGAATCACTGAATCACAGAAGGGCTGAGGTTGGCAGGGACCTCTGGAGGTCACCTGGTCCACCCCTCCCTGCTCAAGCAGGGACACCTAGAGCCAGTTGCCCAGGATCACGTCCAGATGGCTTTTGAGCATCTAAAATGATAGAGGCTCCACCACCTCCTCCGTCTTGCTGGCAGCTCTCCTCCTAACGCAGCCCAGGCTGCATGAAATGCAGTTTACACCCATTTGTTCTTCTGCTAGTGTTCTTCTAACTGGCCTGAAAGGAAGCATAAACAGCCACATCCCCTCTCAGTCTTCCTTTTGCCAGACTAAACAAACTGAACTTTTCTAGTCTGCTCTTGTTTGTTAATATTCTCTCCAGTCCTTCCAGTAACCCTTCTGTAGGTCTATTCCATTCTGAACTCCTTTTCCCTAAATGCTGTACTGAGTTTTTCAGGTGGAGTTTCAGCAATGCTTTTTACAACAACCTCCATGCCTCCTCTTTCACTGTAGGAAATAACTCAAGTATAACAGCCTCAACTACTTACGCTTTTGCCATGATATCACTTGGGTTTGAATTCAGACTGAATAGCCACAGCCATGCTCTTCTCAGTATAAACAAATTTAGGAAGGTACTTGAATCAGGGGTGGAGTGTTTCCTGAGGTGAAAAGGGAAGGCATACAGATAATTAACATCAATAGCAACAAAAATGTAAACAAACCCATCAGGGTATCATTTCTTTCCCTGACTGCTAAGGAATGTGAGCTACATAGCACAGGAGTAGCTGTTGAAGGAGGACAGAACTATTGCCCCTATCTGAGGTTAGGACTGCAGGGATGTTATGTTCCCTGCCAGAAACCAAATTCCTCCTGAGATGACAGAAAGGTTCACTTTGGATTCAGTAAAAACTTCAGTCAGACTTCCAGAGTGCAGGGAAATGTATCTGAGCAATATAAAGAATTATTCTTGCTACTTTTTTCCCCCCTTCTTTGCTTCCCACCAGTTTCTTGGCTATAGCTGCATTAGTCTGCTTCTAAGCTAATGTATTTCTATTAACACGACTTTTCACCTGTAGGTAGCAATGATCATTAAGGTTCCCTCAGTAATTTGAAGCTGTTCTTTCCTGCTAAGTGCTAGGAGATGGGGAACAGAGCTCCCTGCCCATTTCTTCAGTGAGCAGAGCAAAGGGATTATCCTCTGCAGAATGGTCATGCAGTTAAATGTAGTTAAAATTGAGCAGCTCCTCTGACAGACCAGTTAGTCCCATCCACTGGGCCTAGTATTGGGCTGAAGTTTCTCAGAGACTATTGCAATATTGTATCAGAGGCAGGGAGAAAATGTTGGGTCTGATCAGTGTAATTGCATTTGATACTATTTTTGCCCCCACAGCAAGGACTGTTTCAGCGTGATGGAGACATGACTGCGCCTGCCTCAGGGACATTTGCTGTAGTTGCTCACCTCTGATCCCAGAACGGGATCTGTACTCAGGCACCCAGGATGGGTGTGGAGGGTCCTAGCAGAGGTTAGGACTCCATCCAGGTAAGCCAAACAGGTAGTTCAAAACATATGTAAAATACTCTGTAAAAACAGATTCAGTCTATTCACTACTGAAAGAGCCTGTAAACCAACTCTGTTCAGAGCTGAGATAGGTTTAAACTGTTTAAAAGCAATATACTACACAGGAATCTAAAGACGTAGCTGTCAGCCACTTCATACAGCTTTGAGCAGCATCTCTCAGGCAGGATAATGTTAGGTGCATTGATTCCTAACATTGGCAATTAAAACAACCTCTTTCCTTCCTGAGTATAAGAAAAGCATCTGTCACCACAGCCCCTTTCTGGGCCCAGAGTGTTGTCATAAATACGCTGGACAGAGAGGACAATTTTCATGCCTTCAGCACAGCTTTAGAGACAGTCAAAACAGATCTCTGATAAGGCAGAGGTGGCAAACATCCAGCCTGACTAACGTCCAGCTTGAATTTGGAGCGAAAAGGAAAAGGAAAAGCAGTCTGAAAACCTAGCTGAGGGCACTCGGTAAAATCCTGCTCTCATATACTCTGTTGTAAATTCAATGTACCTGCCCAGCCAGGTGACTTGCAAAGCCTAGTGATGTGTGTGAGGCAGAAACTTGGTTCCCAGTGTACAATTACGGGTGGGCCCTTGCTTCCCTAGGTGCTCTTTAAATGTCTGCATTTTATCCAAAGGAAAATGCGAGTTTGTGCGCATACAGGACGCTCATTTGTGCCCTGTCACAAATGTAAAGTAGTATTTTATCCCATACCTCCAATATGAAATATTTCTCCCTCCTAGAATGTCCAGGCCTCCTTCTTATATGCTAAATGCTATTTTAAAAAAAACTCAACAAATTATAAGACATTATTTTTTCACCAACATCAGTGGAAGATTTATCAGATATTTAATTAGAGCTACAATTTCTTCGTATGCTTTTTGCTAATGTAAGTGTAATACATTAGATTATTAACCTTAAAAATATATGTCAGTTTCATTATATAGTATTAGTTCATTTTACCTGTTTCTTTTAGACTGGATGATGCTGTAATGTGTTTGGGTTGAAAAATACAATTTTCAGAGAAGACAAACCTTAATTTAAAAAAATGCTCAGTAAAAATTTGAAAACCCAAAGAAAACTTTAATTTTGGTCACTCTTATATGCCTTGGGTTAAATTTGATATTAAAAACCTTCATTTTAAGCATCTTTTGGACTCTGGCTGCTGTAAAATCAAACACTTTGTCTTCTTTTGACACTTCCAACACTTAAAGAAAAGCACTGCTTTGCTTCCCATGCTCTCACTGCTGCCGGCTCCTCCTCTTCTCTGGCTCCTGTGTCACGAGATGAAGCCAGACGTGCTTGCGACAGTGTGCACCAGGCAGGGACAGCGAGATACACGCTGGGGACGCTGCAGACAAGATGGATATTCTTGGCAGGCACCATGACATTTCTCCCTGCCCTTCACCAAAGAAAGGAGGTGAGAGGAACACTCTGCCCTACCAGCGGGACTTCGGGCATCAACTCTGGGTGCACAGCATTGCTCTCCTGTTTCCACATCATGAAGTAGAGCAATCGATCCTCCTGCCCAGAATATATGGGAAGACATGGGCATGCCTTCATGTCAAATCACATTAGCTGTGTTATGCCTTGGGAAGAGGAAGTAGTAGTTCCCCACCAGACTAAAGTGAGGAGTGGTATTTTCTTGAGGCTGTTCGCTGAACTGTGGACCAATGGACAAATGGATGGAAATGCTGAAAGGGAAGAAACAAAAATGAAACAGATGGAAAGCAAGAGACAGACAAAGATTCAATCCTAGCCCTAGTAAAGCTGCAACATTCCTGC
>NW_010178924.1:14404-16898 GCF_000695765.1 Mesitornis unicolor
GCAAAACCAGAACAAAATAAGGGGGTGGAGGAAAGCAGGGATAGGAGAAGGAAATCAAGGAAGGATGGCTTCAGATGGTTTCACCCCTGTGTTCTCATCCCTGTTCCCCTCACCCACCATCAGCCTCTACTTTCTCTGACTCTCACTGTTTCTCATTGCTGACACAGTAAGCTGTCATTTCTCATCTGGTAGCTCCCATCCATCCATCCATCCATCCATCCATCCATCCATCCATATGCCTGGGATAGCTGGCAGCTAATTTTGATGGGTGAACGGCCCAGGAGTATCTCTTGCCAGTTCCCATGGGGCATGTAAACTGATCAAGCTAAGCAGTGCTGACAGGTGAGAGACGTTCATCCACAGTTGCTACCCATAGCAAAGACAGAGATATAACAGGTTCCATATGGTAGCTGTGTTCGATGGGGAAACACAATGCCAGAAGAGAAACAACTCATCAGCCTGAATTGCAGTCGCTTCCCACACTCCTTCACAGATCACTCTTTGGGCTACCTAATGATCACATGGGGCGCCTGCAACGTAACTCTCTTCCTGTTCAGCCGTAATGCCAAAGTTTTAGGGGGGACTGAATATATATCCTGCTACATGCATGCTGCCTAATAGATGTTGTCAGGTTGTGGTACAGATGTTGCCAAAAGCCCTTCCTCAAGAGGACAGAAAAACTTGGTGGAACCAGCACCTCATGTTTAGCAGCTGTTTTTCAGAGTACATTAATGTGAATGAAAGAGCAAAAATCCTTTTCTTCATTACCTAACAGCAGAAAAATATCAGGATTTCACAAGAAGAGAACAGATACAGTCTGTATTAGAACAAACTAGGTCGCATCTCCCTTTTCAAACGCTTTTGCATGGATGGCTTTCTGCACAAGGTGGAACATAGTTCACAAGTCTATTCCAGATATTAGTGAAAATTTCTTCCCAAGGCTCTTCCCACAGCCGAAATCATAGTCAATCTTATAAAGATTCCCTTTAGTTTCTCTTCAGCTAATATAATTGTTTTTATTTAATCTTGCAATGATGTAGGTTTTCCACTGAGAGGTGGAAAATTGAGTCAAAAGGGAGCATTTTCCCTTCCATCTGTTGGCTGCCTTCTGTTTCCTGATAGCATCCAAGTTTCACTGAACAACTCCCTTTTTGCACAGCCATTTCAGACTTTACACCTTACCTTGAGCCAATGCTTACTTTGATCTGGTTTCTTACAGTCTACAGTCATAAGTAGGATGTCTCATTTCAACGTTGTTCCCCTTCTTTACTCATTGAGCCATATGCCTACGATGCATTTCATAACGAACTTCATTCCTTATGCCTACTTCTACTGACAAGAAATCTATGTGCACCAGCTTCTGCTAGTGACATTCTCCATATGCCTGGCTCTATTTGGTAACATTTCTCTTTCGCTGCACAAAGCACATCTCTCATTTCCTTTCAGCGTTGCTGCAAGCCATGGCCATTCAGGGCAGCAGGGCCTCCTCCAGAAATGTTCTTCTCTGTCCCTTTGCAGGACTCTTCTGGCTGGTGTGATGGCAGCCGGTGGAGTCGATCTCCTCAGCACCATCTGTTGTTTTCACCTCTGTTTGAAAGGTCTGTTCTCGTGCAGTGCAGCTATCTAGTCATCATTTGTTGTTTAGCCCGTTCTCCCTACAGCGTTTTAGCCCCAGAGTAGACAGAATAATCCCGTTTGGGTTTAAGCCTGTCTTTGCCATAAAGAAAATGTTAACAGACATTGCTATTTTGCGCCTGGGATTCCTGCCAATTAGCTGCATTGACGATAAGGATTGAATCTTTGGAAGGGTCTTTCACTGAAGCAATGAAACTCAAGTTTTCTTCTTCTGAGGAGAAAACAACGTTTCAACTGGACATGTCAAAAAGGTGGCTATCCTGAGATCATAACTCCACTGAATTTTTAAACTAAAAATCTCTCTTGGCTTGTCCATTGGAAGCTTGGCTATCCTTGGAGCATGGCTTCCAGGCCTCTGTAATACACACGTTTCACCGAGGTAATCTGTGCCAATGCCAGGACTGCAGCAGGAAAGTCACTACTTTGTAACTGAGCATCACATGTCTTTTGCCCAAAAAAGTCCCTTAGCGCTATGACATTCTGCTTAGGGCAGTTTACGGGCTTTTCTTTGCGGCCTTTCCTTGCCACCAGGAAACCTGGTGTCCAGTCGGACAGGCCGTCGGCTTTCGCATCTCCACAGACTGTGGCCGTGGCTCTGAGGCAGGGCCTGCGAGCACAGCCCCTCTACAACACCTCCGCTCCCACCTCCTCCGGCCTCAGGACAGCGACCAGCACTAGGGTCGGGCACGGCACCCCGCCCGGCTTCATGCGCCCTCTGTGCGCATGCGCAGGCGGCGCACCAGCGCCCCCTTCCTACCTTTTTCGCCACTGCAAGGACCAGCCCTCCGCGCATACTCACTCGGCGGAGGCGGCTGCCCGAGGAGGAGGAGGAGGAGGGAGGAGGAGGAGGAGGAGGGGG
>NW_010178925.1:0-556 GCF_000695765.1 Mesitornis unicolor
ACATGGCAAGGACACGTGACACGGGTGGGACACACAACATGCGATGAACACGGGATGGGGTGGAACACGTGACATGGAACACGTGACATGGGGGGGACATGGGACATAGAAGAAACACATGACACGGGTGGGACACGTGACAGGAGGAACATGTGACACACAAGGAACACGTGACACGGAACACGTGACACGGGTGGGACACACGAACGAGACATGACCAGGACACGTGACACGGGATGAACACGTGACATGGCCAGAACACGTGACACGGGTGGGACATGTGATAGAGAAACACGTGACATGGGAGGAACACGTGACACACGAGCACGTGATACAGGTGGAACACGGGACATGGGAGGAACATGGGACACGTGACACGCAAGAAACACGTGACACGGGAAGAACACGTGACAAGGAGAACACGTGACATGGGAAGAACACGTGATGTGGAACGAACACGTGACACGGGAGGAACACGTGACACGGCAACAACATGTGACATATGAGGAACACGTGACACGGCAAAGGACACGTGACACGGGTGGGACATGCGACA
>NW_010178926.1:0-3518 GCF_000695765.1 Mesitornis unicolor
TATATATATATAAAAATAAAAGAGATGTTTGGGTTTGTGCTGAAATAATCTGTGTCTTGTTTTTCTGGACCACCAGTCATCACTTGGAGTTGTCCTTGAAGTATCAAGTCATGAGATGCCTCTTAGCTGCTTTCTGGCTGTAGGGCATAAGGTTATTTTCTTGTGACCTTTGAGGAAAAGTTTGACAAAATCTCCCAGCCTGTGGAATAAAAGGAGACCACCTTTAGCCAGTGGGCTTTCAAAGCTTCAGGCTAAATTTTATTTGACTTCTCTTCCAGGTAAATCCAATATAACAGGTCAAGATACAGGCTTTTTGGTTGAGTGGCTCAAGACTGGAATATAAGTCCTATTTTATATAGCCTGTTAGTTCAAGTCATCCTCATGTTACCCCTTCAGACAAGTCTAAACTCCATGAAATGTTCTCAAAGAGAACTTGCCCCACTCATTTCATGTCATTTAAAGAGCTGCTACTGCATAAAGAGTGCAGAGAGGAAACAGAGGCCTTCTTTGAGGTTTACAACAAGTAGCACTTTAAACACTATTGAAGTAAAGAAATCTGCTTGCCTCTTGCCACTCCTCACTGCTGCTTTTCATCAAGGTGCCTGCAGCCAGTGCTGTTATTTAACATTCTCGGGTTGTAAAGCCCCAGTGATGCTAATGAGTTTTGCAGTTGCACACTTTGCTTTACTCTTTGAGCTGGATTCTCCAAGCAGGTCCACATATCTGTAAATGCTGTGTCTGATTTACCCTTCTTCGTACTTGTTGTGGCATATTGGTGTCAGTAAGGGAGGGCTGGCTGGTACTGAGACATGCGCCTTTGCCTCCCCAAGAGATGTTCTTGCCAAGTGCTTAGAGCACCTCCATCTCTGTGTAGTCAAGCTCCTGTTCTGCTGCCACCTGTGTAATCTGGAAGCATAGTACTGCTGATACAAGAGAAATGGGAGTTGAAATCACAATTGCTAATTAAGATTTCCCTGAACTTTGGGAATGTGTGGGTTGTCCTGGAAAAGGTCTGTATCGCGCGCGTGTGTGTGTGTGTGTGTGTGTGTGTGTGTGTGTGTGTGTTGCCAGGTAATTGTTGCTTGCAAGATCACCCTTGCTATTTGGCAAGTAAGAATAGCACAATATTGCCATGAAAATACTTGTGCAAAGTCTTTTAATGCAAATGTTTTTTTTTAGGTGAAAATTCCAGTGAAATCAAATAGGACTTCCACATACTGGTGATAGAAATTATCTAGTTTAGAGACTACCATAGAAGCAAGCACCCCAGAATTAAAGGTGAAAACATTGGTTGGTTATGTTCTTCCACGCTAGGAACAGCCGGGTGTGGAAAAGCAAGTTCACTGAGTGGCCCAGAAGAGCCTAAGTGAATCAGTTTGTAAATAATGTCGGTGAACAGCCTTACAGTCTCCCCCAGCTCTGAAGCTGAAACTCTGAGGAGCTCAGAAAACTTGTTTTAGTAGTAACTGGCTTCTCTTGCACTGCTCAGATGAGGCAGACTTCGAACCATTTTTTATGTAGAAAGGCAACGGAAAATGTTAAGCAAAGGGAATTGCTGGGAGACGTGGATATAAGGAGTGTAAGCCAAGAAACTGTAAAAGCAAAGGTGTGAATAAAATAATGAACTCTCATAAAAATGGATACTGTCTATAAAAATGGAGCTCTCTTTGTGTCTGGTAAAGTGCTTAAAGGATGAAGTATGAGTAGAAAGTGACCAAAATGGGTTGCTAGTTTAAGTTTATACACAGTCTAGTTTAAAAGAGGAATTTCCTTGACTGGTTTATTTAGGTTATTATCCCCTGAATTTTGTAGATAACTGAAAAGAAAATCCATGTAACTTAATTTTTATAGACATATAATGCTTGCTGCTACATAAAGCTTCAGTGGATAGTGCTGCAAGAGATGAAGGCCACCCAGGTGCTTTGCTCAGAATTCCCACTGGCGTGCAAGAAATGCAGGGTCTGGCTCACATGTTACTTTACCTATCCTAAAAATTGTGGTTTCTTGTCATGGAGATGCCTTCAGGTTGTTCAATGGTCAAAACCATAAAACTGTCAGAGATAGAGCAAGACTGAGAGCTAGATGATTCTTTTGAAAACAAACAAACTGTAGAAACCATCTAATTTTAAGTAATTTCTGAATCAGCTGCTATGGGTATCTGGCTCCTCTTGCAGTTTACAGGAAGAAGGAGCTTCAGAGGTGGCTTCCAAATAGAATTCTCCACCCAGATGGCATGTAAGAAAAGGACGTCCCCCATGGTATTGCCACATAGGCTTCAGTTGAAGTGTAACATAGTAGAGCACTGTTGTCACCCCTTTTCAGATTAAAGTGGCTTCCAGAACCTGACAGATGAGGTGGTGAGGGATCTGAGAGGTGACTGCAAAGCTGTGGAGCTCGCTGCCCTACAGGGTAAGCTGGTGGTGCTGGGAGAGGTGATGCTGGAAACCCAGCTTCTTCCTGTCGTTTTGTCCCTGGCCATAGCAGTTGTGAAACAACCGCGGTGACAAAGTGTGGCTTGGGTGGGAGTGAATTAAAATGCATGAATTGAGTCATGATGATTGAATCACAGGCAGGAACAAATGCAGACAATCCATCCCAGAGTGAGTGCTGCTGTATGCAGCCATTGTGGGCATCCATGAAAACAACTGCCGGCATCTCCACTATGTGGAAATGCAATTCCTAGCAAGCTACAGGCACCAAGACAAGTATGTGGGCCATATCCTGCAACTGTTATCTGCTCGTGTTCATGAAAAGCTTCATGTAGCAGGTGTGATTACATTAATATAGAAATTATTAAGTTGCAGACAACCTGCCATCCGTGCATGCACCAGGTCCTCCTTGATTTCATTCATCTCAGCTGGAAGCGTGTCTATCTGAAAGGCAGAGCGCATTGGTAAGAAAAAAAAAGACATAATTGAGATCTCAGAATAAGGAGAACTCTGTTACAAAGAGAGAAGCTGAATTCCGTTGTCATCAAAACTTAAGAACAGAGAAACAATGTAATTATTCTCTAGGAGTTGGTATGTTAGACAAATCTGAAGGAGATGAAAATTGGCTTATGGATGTTTTGCTGGGCTGCTTTTTCACTGAGAATGTATCAGTTTGTTTAGCTGAAGTGAGTATATTCAAGCTGCTCAAACTGCCAGATCTGTAAAGTGGAGAAAAATTACTAAAATTTGTCTAGAAATCAGTCTGTCTTTCCCATCTGGAAAAAAGGGATTTTTTTGGACAAGCCAAACTCTTAAGCTTCATAGCCAGAAATGAACACTGAAATGTTTTTGCTGTTGGGAGCTCTCACTTTCCTCAGTCAGACCAAGTTTGCCATCCTGATCTCCAATCTGGAGAAAAACAGTGCTCTTAAAAACTCAGTTTGTGTCCAAAAATGCTCTTCAGAAAACACAGCCAGCCCAGGTGTATGTTTATTTCCCCCACTTTAGTCTTTCTGTACTCCTTACTGCAGGAACCATTTGTGGTACGATGTGCTTGTGCAGTACAATATATATATATATATATATAGT
>NW_010178927.1:0-8808 GCF_000695765.1 Mesitornis unicolor
GGCCCGGGCAGAGACTGCGGGACCTTGCCGCGATGTCCCGCGTCTGTACGGGCTGTCCCGGAGCCGTGCACCCCCGCACTGCGCTCTTCACCCGCACCCGGAGGGCAACGGGACTCCCTTTGTCTCCCACCTCGGTGATCTCAGGAGGAACGGCCACGGTGCAGCTTCGTTCAGTCAAGAGTGACCATCCCCTCACGGAGCTGTGGCTCGGATGGTTGCCTCCAGGCTGGCCACTTACCTGGAGACCACAGTGAACTCAGGGCCATGGCCACTTACTTGGGGGCCACGATCACCTCAGTGTCATGGTCACCTCTGAGCCATGACCACCTGCCGTAGGGCCACTGTCACCTCAGGGTTGTCACCACTCACACCGGGGCCTCAATCATCTCAAAGCCATGGTCACCTACTCACGGGCATGGTCACCTCGGGGCCAGTCAGTTACCTCAGAGCCACGATAACCTCAGGGCTCTTGGTCATTGTCAAGATGACCACCGTGTTCCTCTGGTCACCTGGGTCACAGCCACCACAAGCCAGCCCCAAAGAGGACCTGTGGGTCTGACAATGCTTTGACCCCACAGCCCGTGGCAGTGTGTTTTGGGGGACAGCCACACAGCCACCCTCTCTGTTGGGGTGACACCACAGAGTCAAAGCAGGTCCCAAAAAGCCATCATCCTCCCCGTCACGTGGATTCCGTAGTGTGAATTTAACAGCCGTGTAAAGATGATCCATCCTTGTCCTACGGGCTGCCCTGTGAGCAGTTCCCTTCCCAAGATAACGCTATTGCCAAGTGCAGATAAATGTTTCACTCACAAATGTGCTTCAAATGAACCGGCTGCGTTTTCACGTGTTCTGTACAAATGCCTCCCGAACAATTCCCGGGGTGGTTTCCCTTGAGTTACACCAAGAGTCGACACGCACAAAAGGCAGACGGACGGTGAGCAGCACAAATCTTCTGCTACAACGCAAGCCCGGCGCAGCAACCTCCATCCCCTAAAGAAAGGGACCCACCCTTCTTGTGCACGCCCTTCAGAACAAGGATTTTGCACCAAAAAAGAGAAAAATCCTACCTTGAGGAAGGTTAATATTGTGACAGAAAAGCATAGAGCTTTCAAAACAGAGATTATTTTAAACACTTGCCCTGTTTTTCGCTGATCTGACGTCTATTTCCATGGAAACCACATCCAGCCGCCGAGCTACTAGAATTGGGAGAGGTTTCTGCCGGAGTGGCATGGGAAGAGCCATTTTTCAGCAGCATGGTGGAGCCTTTTAGTGGGATCGAAGGGGTTTGGGATTCAAAACTGTTTGGCTGCTTGGCCCTTCAGGGTCGCGCCTGGTACATTCATGGGGTTCCTGGCTCAATACCAGCGTTATATGGGTAGTTAGCACGTACAACACACGTTTTTAACTGAAACATCTTGAGTGCTTGGATTTAATTGCGTTAAATGTGGCTGGAAGACAAAGCAGCCAAGAGACCGTGCCACCAGCCTGTGTTTTCCTTTATCATTTATTAATTATCATCCGTGTAGATCAACAGTGCGTTGGATGCTTTAATATTAATGCTTTTTAGTAAAATCGAGGAGCTTATCCTGGGATGATCTCCGGATTTCCCAGAGGAAACAAGGCTTCCTGGGCTCGGGGCTTTTTGTTTGGTACCTGTGTGACTGCCTTTAGCCGGTCCTCACCCCCTGGGGAGATGATGATGAAATATCATTTACTGCTTTTGAAGGAGGGATGCAGGCTGAGGTAAGACTACGAGTCATGCAGGGGCTGTGCTCAGCGCTTTCCATCTTATTTCCTGGGCTTCTTACAGGGAGAAGATAAAAGAAGGAGAGAAGGGGGGAAAAAAAGATCAGAATGTAACTTACCTTCATTTGCAGATTTGCTATAAAGCCAGAAACATTTATTTCGGGTAAGAACCCTCCTGTGTAAGAGGCGAGATGGTTTATTGATGAGAGGCACTGTGATGGGAATCAGATCTGGGATCTGTTCTCAGCTTTTTCCATGCCGTGTCGCTCAGGTCGAGACTCTTTACACCACCTGCCACAACTGGCTGTAATTTAAACTAAAATCTTTGGGTATTATTGGGATACAAAGAGATGTAACAGCTCTCAGCAGCTGGAAAGGCATGGAGACGCTCTCATTTTTGGCCTCGTTGCAAGAGTGGTTTTATTTTTGGAGCATTTCATAAAACCCCATTTGTTTATGTGGCATTTATTTTCGTCTGATCTCGAGGAGAATGGAGTATATGAAAAGCTTTTTATTTAATTTGCATTTGATTTGTGTTTATCGACACATTTAGTGGGACTCCAAACAGACTCCTCTTTTCGAGCCGAACAGCGCGTGGCTGCGGTAGATTTTGCCGACTGGATTCCTTATCACCAACAAAAGCTTTTTTTGCTGTAATTCCAAGTTTTTTTTCCCCCAAAAAAAGACCAAGCTGGAGTGGGCTCGTTCTCAGCACAGATAAAACACGAGACCCCCTCGGCTGTGGCTCTCAGTGAAGCAGAGGAGTCAGGGTCTCGTCGGGAGGACTCCGTGTACGTGTGAATTTAGGACGTGACGTGATCTGATTTAGCATAAAGATGAAAGCGTCTCCTCTGATGTGCTTATCAAAATATCCCACACAGAGGCTGACACAATTAGGTGACAACTCAGCCCACGGCAGCTCTTTTAACTTGCAAAAATATTTAATCTCCAATAAGAAAATGTGCTTCCCGGGTATTAAATTGCCACCCTTAAGCATCCGTGGTGGATGGACTGACAGCTTAGTTGGTAATCACGGAAAATGTTTGAAAGCACCTTGGTAAGTGAGATCCGCCATCATTTGCTGAGACTGGTACCAGCCACTGCATTAGCAAAGTTCACTTTAAAACCAGAAATCCAATCTACTACTTGACCTGAGTCAATCGGATTAACTGATTTGATGAATAACTTGCTAAAGGAGAAAGTGATTTAAAAGAAACCTGAACTCAGAGGTAAAGAGGAGGGTTAAAAGCACTGAGCTGTGCCAAGGGAGGTTCAGGTCAGAGCTAAGGAGGAAGTTCTGTACTGAGAGGGTCGTCAGAAGCTGGAACAGGCTGCCCAGGGAGGTGGTGGAGTCACCATCCCTGGATGTGTTTAAAGAGCGGGTAGATGAGGTACTTAGGGATATGGTTTAGGGGGTAGACAGGAGCGGTTGGACGTGATGATCTCAGAGGGCTTTTCCAACCGAGCCATTCTGTGATTCTGTGATTTCTTTCTATCTGTGTTTCTCACCTTTTTATTTAACTTTCTGCACTTTTTCCTCTGCACTGCACCTTGCCCATCCTCACGCTGGCCGTGCCGATGTGCTGCCATCTGGCAAAGGTCTCACAAGGAAAACGTTCGGCTGCAAAGGGCTCAGACAAAACCACATTTTAATCCAAATGCAGTCGAGGAGTCCACGGGAATGAAGAATAAACCAAGACTTTTAGGGAGTGCCTGCCTCACAGTGAACGCTCAAAAAAAACACAAGCAATAAATGTGTAAGGTAATTGATACTTGGTTACTGGAGGTGTTTAGGTTGATGCTATATTTATGCTGAAAAACACCATTAAGAAGATGTTCCCTTCAGAGCAAATTTGCACTTCCCGATGTGCTGTTGGAAATGATTTCATTTTTTCAGATCAGGGCGCCTGGCTTCCATCGCTAGTTTGGTTTTTGAGAAAGATCCCTCGAACTCGCTTAATTCCTCCATGAAATGAGACAAGGAAAAGCACTCACCGCAGACGGCGAGAGAGATGAAAAGATGAATTAATTGCTTTAATACTGGGGCAAGATGACCCTGAGATGCCATGCTCACCTCTTCAAACGCAGTCATCACACTGTACTGCACGACAGCCAAATGCTGTGGTGATGAGGGCTTACCCAGTGCTAGAGTCGAGAATTATGGAGATTTCTAAGGAACTAAAGACAAAGCCCCCACAAGCACAAAATAGCCCCCAAATGGTGACAGACCCTGCAGTAACGGCAGCGGCTGCAGTACCCTGAGATCTGGTCTTTCTTTTAGCTGGAACAGGCTGCCCAGGGCGGTGGTAGAGTCACCATCCCTGGATGTGTTTAAGGAGCGGGTAGATGAGGTACTTAAGGATATGGTTTAGGGGGTAGACAGGAGCGGTTGGACGTGATGATCTCAGAGGGCTTTTCCAACCGAGCCATTCTGTGATTCTCCTAAAATATGAGCTCTGCCTTCAAACCACCCTGGGCAATGCATGGCAGTATTTCCCCCCCAGCCCGCAGGTAAGACTCCTGGCGTCTTTTTTGTTCTTTATTTCCTAAGAAAATGAGTTTTTACGTGATCAAACCACTTCTGCAGCTCTGACTTGTCTTCTCTCTCAGCTCTCTGCTCTGCAAAGCAGTCTCTGCCCCTCGGATAAATATGGATAAGGGCTGAGCGAGATGAATTCCTCAAGTTTCTTTGCAAACAGATGGCTGGGGAGAGGCGGGCGCGAGAAAGCGCCTTCAGCACAAGCCCAACTATTATTATCACACCCAGGAGCGCCATCGCAGACGCTCCCAACCACAGGTACCACTTCAGAGCTGGTGGTTTGCTTCACGGCACCAGCAGATCCTCCAAAACACCAATATTTTGCTCTCCTGGGAGCTATCTAACAAATATACGGACAGATCTAGGAGGATGCTGCTCCCACCTTCGCTATGTCCACAAACACCCCATGAAAACCGGCCCAAAGTGTTCGTGGCCTTGCTTTCCCCCCGTCCTTGCTCCATCTGAGCCGGGAGCCTCGACCCATTTCTCTGCATCCTCAGTGCTTTTCCTTCTCCACTCCCAAGCGGAGCCCACAAATTTGCATTTCCCATATGGAGCACCAGGAGCTTTGCTATTCAAGGAAACCCGTAAACAAGGGTTCAAAAATAACTGCGCTGCGCAGAGCCGCATCGCCCAGCAATAGCGAGGGGCTGGGAGAGAAGCACGAAGAAAGGGTTTAATTATTTAATTCTTTTATTACCGTGGCGTGTGAGCCAACAGGCGACGTGTTAATTAGATTTCAGAAGTGTCAGAGTCAGCCATTTCAGCTGGGATGGAGCACAGGAGACAGCGGGATTTTGACAATCACATGGAATAGCAACGCATAGGGAAGCCATCAAATATTCAGCAGCCATAGAAGATTCCAGTAAAGACATTTTGCTCCAGCTCTTTGAAAATTAAGGGGGGGGGGAGGAAGCTGGGTATAGCACTAATTATCCTCCGGTTCCTAATTAGTTCTTTGAATTTAAAATATGGATGCAGCTCCAGCAGCAGCTCAGCAAGCCCATTGTGCTATTAATACTTCCCTGGCGTGATATGGTTAAAAATACTGCCACCCTTTCAAGACAAAATGTAGCTTGGAAGTGTCACGATGGGAGGAGTCCAGGGATGGAAACCCTCTTAAAGGAATATGACTTCCCCGATGTCAAATAAACAACAGAAATAAGGTTGTAACAGCCCCCACACTGAGCCCGTTCCCACCAAGACCGAATTGGAAAATAATGCTCTGGGGCCGCTCGCTATCAAAGCTGTTTCCCTGACAAAAATCACTGCGCAGCCAAACGGTAGCAGGTTTTACATCTTTTTTTTCTTGCAGAGATCTGCTGCCTGGGGAGCAGGTGGGAATGCAGCTCTCGAGTGCTTCATACAGACAGAGCAAGGTCGAATCCGGATCAAAAGGGAGGATTTTGAAGCGCTCCCCTCACCTTGCATCCAACCCCTTGCTCTGGTAACACAGGAGACCCTGATCTCCCCAGCTCGTTATCCCGTGGCTCATTATCTATACAGATTTCTATATCTGTAATACAGATATTGTAGGTGCTGTATATAGATGAGATCCATCAGTCACCACGAGGAGAAGAAAATGTGCTTCTTCCCACAGGATTTGTGAGCCAAGGAAACAAGTCTGGGTGTTTTTACAGCATCTTTCCACCTCTGTTTGATGAGGAGGCCCAGATCTATGCTTTCACACTTTAAATCCTCTCAGGATAACAAGCAGTTCCCTTCCCATCTCCACTGACAATTCAGCATCAAAATGGGTTAATTCCTGCTCCATCCCTGCTGGCTCTTCACCCACCCCCTGTAATCACTCAGCAACACCGGCATGGAAACAATACCTGCACTTAACATTTGCTGTTTGATCCCTTTTCCCCCCACTAATTTGAGTTCATGATAGAGCAATAGATATATATTAACAGAAAAAAGACCAGACACATCCACTGCAGCCGTGAGAACGGGCAGACAAAGGCAGCCTTTCTAGGGGAAAACCACATCTCTGTCTTTTATACAATAAACCAGCAAACTGCTGCTGTATGCTAAAATCAGTACCTGAAAAGACACACTTGTGTTGTGATACCCAATGTAAGTGCTTCATTTTAATTAAAAAAAACAAATTAAATACAAAAAAAACCCCAACCCAGGCCTTGTGTGATGAACATTGTTAGAAAGCCGCTATCAATGCTTACCCTGTCCTTCCTAAAATGGGGGAAATCTGGATATTGACCAAAACCAATCCCTCCAATCTGTTTTAGTGGCTTTATTTGAGTAACTTGGAACTGCAGAGACCCCACACAGCCCCTTCTCCTCTCCAGCACCTCAGTTTCCCTTCTCAGCCCTTTCCCCCTCCCTGTTTATTCAGGAATCAACTCTAGGACCAGCAAGAGCTCCAGCCTGAAATGAGACTTCTGCTGCAGAGTGAAAACTGGTGAAAAAACCAGTTGTGCCCTCAAAATCCCCTCGTTGCTGCTGGCAGAGTGAATTGGAGCCTGCTTGACCCATGGCACTGTGTTTTAATGGCCCAGCAAGCATCATGCCCGCAGCCCAGCCCTGCAGCATTGCACCTCAAAGCCGGCCAGGGCCTGCCCTGCACTGGGTGCCCAGGGCCCAGCAGAGCCCCAGTCCTGCCCAGTAACCCACACAGGAGGAACTGGTGCTTGGGAAGGTGGTAAAGTGGAGCTGAATCCCTCATGACTGCAAGCATCCGGGATTTCCAGCTCAAGGCAGCCAGGAAGCCGATGTGTTAGGTGATAACCATTTGCTTTGGCAATTAAGAAACTTGGGTTTTTTTCTTCAGAACTTCACCCAGAACCAAGTTTTGACTTTCCCAATAGAAAAATCAAGATAAAAACAAGCACATACTCACCAATCAACGGAATCTATAGCTCTGCTCCAGAGGGTGCTGCCCAGTTTTGGGTTTGGAGCAGGGTCAGCACCGTGTCTGTGTCCACGCTGGTCTTTGGGGCCGGTACTGCAGCCCACGGCTGGACACCGAGCTCCTCCACCAGAGCTCACTGCATGCCCTGGGCTCAGCTTGCAGGGCCGTGGGCCTGTCGTGAATCCAGGCCTTACTATTTTCCTTCAAAATACAAGAAAAATTAAAAAACCCCACCAACCAAACCACTACAGTGTTACGGTAATTACAAGGAGCTTTTAACACATGTCTCAATTTGCATTAATTAAATCAACGGGGAAGCTTCAATTGAGTAAACGAGGGGTTTTTTTTTCTCCTAAGAAGCAGCAAATGCTGCGGCAGGCGGGAGCTGTGGCTCCAGTTTGCTGCCTGCGCCTGCAGTGGGATGGGGAGGGCTCTGCTGGTTTGAAGGGGCTTTGAGGAGGGGGGAGCCGCAGGCAGCACCGGCTGGGGGTGGGGAGGATGAGGAGAAGCCTCAGCTCTAAGATATCGAAGGCTCCAGGCTGGGTCTGTGCTAACGCTGCTGCATTTCAGCCCCGGGAGCGGAAAGCTTTGAAGCCAAAGCCGATGGAGAGCGGAGGTTGCTGTGCGGAGATAAGGCGTGGGTAAGAGGAATGCGTCCATTCATACCCCGAGTGCTGCGAGCACAGCTGTGAGGGGAATAGCAATGGGCAGCCTTTTTTTTTGTTTTTAAATGTTTAAAGCCACCGGTTTGAATATTGCAGCAGATCAGACGCATTGAAATGCATGGCTGGAAGTGAGATCTCCAACGCACAATGCTCCGGGGCCGGGGGTGTCTGTGCTGCCAACCTGCCCTGGGTGCCCACCCCCGCAACCCTTCCCCCCGGTAACGCAGTCGGTGTTTCCTTCCCACGTCTTGGAGAAGCAAAATCCCTCTGTGAATAAAACACGGGGGTTTATGGATGTAAACCACAGAGGGTTTATGGATGTAAAACACGGAGGTTTATGGATGTAAAACTCAGGGGGTTTATGGATGTAAATACAAGGGGTTTATGAATACAAAACACGGGGAGGTTATGGATACAAAACCCAGCTGGTTCACGTTCAAACCCAAGCCTCTGCGTTGTAAGGACATAGCACCCAAAAGCTGGTGCTGCTGGGACACGTGGCACACCAGGCATACCCTTAACGCCTGCTTTTTGCCAAAAAACCCTTCCAGGGCTGCACAAGGAAGCCTGGAGCACCCCAAAAAGCAGAGGGTGTCAGGGAACGATGCCATGTCCCTCCTACACCCGGCCTTGGGGACGCTGGCAGACATCAGCCCCTTCCCCGCTCCCCAGCCCCATGGGCACTGGGAATGGCAATAAGCGGGTTTCTACAGACCGAAGGGTTAATGAATATCGGAGTAACCCCCTTCCCAAAAGCCTTTATGTAAGAGTGGTGCAGAATTTACAGAATTTACAGCCCGCCTCAGCTGTGCCGTGCTATGCTGCGGCTGCGACCGAGCTGCTCCCCTGCCAGCGCAGATCCCCGGCCGTGCTAATTCGGGGAGGAAAATGGGATTTGATTTCTGCACCAGTCACTGTCTCTCACGGTTAAAACGGGACCTGACGGGCTCTGCACGTTCCCCCCCCGGCTCGCCCACGCGATTCGT
>NW_010178927.1:9109-9637 GCF_000695765.1 Mesitornis unicolor
TGACGCAGTTGGGGGGAGGGGGGTGCCCCCGGCGAGGCCAGGACGTGGCTTTCACGGTGACACAAACAGCATCGGAGGAGCGAGACGCTGCTTTTCCACTCCCCTTTCTTCCCCTGGGAGAAGGGCTTTGCTGTCACCGCTGTCACCGGGTGAGGCACGGCAGGTGCCACCCAACCCCCCGTGTCGTCTGCAGCGGCTCCTGTCCGCGACGGCAGGAGGCGAAGCAAGGCCGGGGCTGCCGCCGCCGTCCCCCAGCGGGGACACCGCGCCGGTGGCAGCGGGGACAATGAAAGCAGATGGCGCGCCCGGCGCCCGGCCGTCCCCAGCAGCTGCCGAGGCGGCGTGGCCAGGATCCTGCTGCCTTTCCAGCCCCAGTGCCAGCTCCCCGGGGAGCCGTGGGGTAAATCCCTGCAGCTCTGATGGCTTCAGCCCCGTTTTGGGGTGACTGAGGACCAGGCTGGCCTGTTTCCCCCCATCCCTGGGGGTGATTTAGGTCCTCGTTTCACATCCCTGCGCTTCTGGGGGGCT
>NW_010178927.1:9764-11170 GCF_000695765.1 Mesitornis unicolor
CTGGGTGCCCTGCTGCTGCCTCTCTTTGCCCCGGTTCTTTTGGCTGAATTTGAACCTCCCCTGTCTGCTCCTGCCAGATGTGCCACAGCTGCAGCACCCCCAGCCAGGCCCAGCAAGGGGTCGATGCCCACCCACCCCCTGGGTGCAAGAACGGTGCCGCCTTGCTCTTCATCCCTGGGGGTTTTATTCCCTCAAGTAGGGGGGGCTCATTTCGGTGAGCACCGCGGCCACCAGACACCGAATGAGCATGGTCCCAGGTCCTGCTCTCTCCGTGGGTCCTCCTGTCCCCGATGGCTCCTCCATGGTTCATTTTGGACAAGAAGCAAGCACTTTCCCCATACCCGGCTCCCTCCATGGGGCAAGTTACAGCTTGGGGTGGCAGAACGGTGCTTCTGGGGCCACTGAGTCCCCAATGCCCTCCAGGAGCTCGTCCCAGCGGTCGAAATCCTCTCTCAGGTCTACATGGGGCAGAGATGGTGCCGGGGTTACCACAGCCTGGCCCCAGGTGGGAAGGAGGAGCAGCCACAGCAGCCCTCGGCTTTGTGCAATGGGGTGGGAAGCACCAAACCACCAACCCCCACCACCGCCCCGCAGCCCCCCATGACCAGGGCAGCTCCTGAGCCCCACACCGTACCGAGGTGCCTTTGCAGGAAAGCCAGGGCTGCTTGGGTGGTGATGTCCAGGCACTTGTAGGGGTCCAGGGTCCCCCTCGCACCCAGGATGCGGTTGAGCATCCCGCTGAGGAAGGTGAAGTCGGTCGGGCTCTGATGCACAGATCCCCTGGGACAGGGAAGGGATTGGCTTCAGTGGGGGCCAGGAGAGGTCCCTTGTGCTGGGACACAGCTTGGGGGTGCTCCTGGAGAATCCAGGGCCGTGGGTGTCCCCGACCCCTGACTCACAGGATGGTTATAATCTTGGTCTGGCTGTTCCTGGAGCTCAGCCTCTTCATTTTGGCAACGCTTTCCGGCGTCTGGAACTTCTCGGCGTTGATGAAGAGCACGGGTTTGGGCACCTCCGGGTACAGGGAGTTGTCCAGGGGGAACATCCAGGCATCAAGAGCCACCGCGCAGCTGCGGCAGGACAGACAGACAGCGCTGTGACACCCACCATAGCCTCCCTTCCCACTGGGACACACTGGGTGTCCCTGGAGCTGCTGGTGGCTCCACAGCAGCATCCCCACTGTCACCCACCTGAAGCTGGGCTCTTTCACCAAGGCCAGCACCGCGGTCACCCCGCCGAAGGAATGGCCCATGACGGCGACTTTGGTCACATCCACGCTGTCCTGCAAAAAGAAAAAGCCAAGGGAAGAAAATCATAGCATCATAAAATCATGGAATTGTTAAGGTTGGAAAAGACCTCCAAGATCAACAAGTCCAACTGTGAACGCACTGTGAAAGCAACACAAA
>NW_010178928.1:0-272 GCF_000695765.1 Mesitornis unicolor
GGGGCCGCGCCGCCCTGCCAGGAGGGAGGGCTGGGCAGGGGGGTGAATCCCCGCAGCGTTTCCCCCTCCCCCCCTGCTGAGGCGCTTCTCCTTCAGCTCGTCCCGCCGTGGCTGGAGGGAGGGGACGGGCCGTGGTAGGGCCGGCCTCGTAGCTGGCCGGCTTTGTCCTTCTGCAGAGGGCCCCGGGCGAGGGTCGAACGGTGTCGTGCCGCTCCTCGCAGCTGGCGGTTTCTCGTAGCGGGTCCCGGTTGGGTGAGTGGCGGGCTTGGGCG
>NW_010178928.1:303-12342 GCF_000695765.1 Mesitornis unicolor
GCGTGTTTGTGGGGTTCAGCGGGGCCGCAGCTGGAAGAGAAGGCTCAGTCGCTTGTGTGGTACAAGAAGTTATGCTGTCCTGTGCGTTTGTTTTTTTCCTGATAAGCTTGCTTTTTTTTTTTCTGTTAAGAGACACAAAGCGTGTCAGTTGCTAAATGCATCTGAAGATGGCCCGCTGAAGCAGAGTTACGATTTTCTTTTCTTTTTTTTTTTTTTATTTAGAAGTGGCACTGTTCTAAAATGAAACGAAATTGCTGAAATGCTTATTAGGTCCTGACATTTCAGCTTGCTATTAAAAGTGGCTGCCTGATGAGTCAAAATATTGTTTTTCCTCTAAGAAGATAGTTCCTTAAACATAGGGTTAAACCTTGAGATTCCTTCTAAGTGTCAATAATTTGACTTCTGGATTGTGACGGCCCCATACTTCAGAAGTTTGATGCTCCACTTAAAGCAAACATCTGTTTATAAATGAAGCACTCCCTTAGAAGAAGCATCACTGACAAGAGCTATACTATGCTGGTTGTATAAGTTTTGGTTTTATTTATTGTTTACAGTGTGGTGTACTTCATTAGAACTGATTTTTTCAGCTGTTGAGCTCATGGTAAAATGAGTTTGATGGATGCTGGTCCTTAAGTGGGCTGATCCTTAGAGGTTAGGCAAAATTAAAAGTATTTCCTTCTTGTTTTAGTCTCAGGACATGAGCTAGACTTGGAAAACCAATTAGCCTACTTTAAGCAAAAAAAAGGTTAGGTTGTGCTGTCGACACACACACAGAAGTTTGTATGCATGCTCGTACAGCTGATGTGTAGGTAGCGGTTCCTCTTCCTGAAGTTGGAGCTGTACCTGAAGGAATATAACATTAACTGGGAAAGCCAGGGAAAAAGGTGAAGTAAGTACCTGTGGCTACTGAGAGATTGTTGTTTGGATTTTTTTTGTGTTGGGTTGTTGTTTGTTTATTTGTTTTTAAGCATTCCTGTCCTACTAGCAAAAATAAATAGCATAAATTTGAGGATGTGAGAATTTAAACTTAAAAATACCAATTAAGTGTACAGTAAAGAGACTTAAAAGCTAATGTGGCTATTGTGTTTCCATTCCACAATGTTTGTATAAAGGAAATATTGTATGACCTTCTAAGGTCATGTGAAAGTATGACCTCTTCTTTTTACTTCCTTAATTTGTTTATAAGTAAGCAGTTGAAAGATCTTTGCCTCAATAGATCAGTTTGTGCTGTCCAGTTTTTTGGGTTTTTTTTTTTCGCTTTATTGTCATTTTATTTTTGCTCAGATCATGGTTTCGTTTAGCAAAGGATTTAGCAGTCTGTAAAATTCAGAGGTATATAGTGAATCATATTTGTTACATATTTCTGTTGATGAAGGTAGTGTGTGGTCTTACGTTTATACTTTAAAATTTCTTTAGTAACATACAAAGTTAATGCAAACACTTTAACACACTAGTTACACAAAATAATATTCTGAAACTTTCAGTACTTTGGAGAGACTTGTCTTTCACAGTGGACGTAATAGAGCAGCTTAGATGGACTTCTGTCAACTCTTTGCCCTTTCCTTTTGAAATATTCATGGAGCTCTCCTTGCAGATATGTAGAGGTATCAGTTGGAAACGCTACAGTAAATAAACTGATGCTGAATCTGATCGCTTTTGCTGTACTCAGCGGCATAATCTTCTTTCAGATGCTCATTATCTTTTTCGACAAAACGTTCGTTCCTTTCTATGCTATTGTACTGTTTGACAACTTAAACTGCGTCTTTGTGAATGTTTCAGTGCAGTGGCGTGCTAACCTTTTCATGGGGATTCAAAATACTCCAAACTTTTCTGGATAGTCCTCTTAAGAGAAGTGTCTTAGATCCTACTCATCACTAGGTTTCAGAAATTTTGTCTATTAATTTTATTTTTCTTTTGAGCAGAAAACACACCGTGAAAGCTGCTTTTTTGTACACACAGGGGAAAAAAAGGCCTTGAAATGTGCCTTGTTTGAAAACTTGACAGTCTCATTTCCAGTAGACTTTCTTCAATGCTAATGTCTTTAGCAATTGAAGTTTTGGATTGATACTGTAAGGAATGTGTCTGTATTGGTACCAGTTGTGGGGTGGTGTAGGGAGTCTGCTTCTGTAAGGCAAATACTTTGGATTTTTCAAATCCAAGGGTTCTGTTTAGGAAGTACCACAAGGAAGGGCAAATCTTGTCTTCACTTTAGTATGTTTGAAAGTGGGTACCGGGGGGGAGGAAATGTGAAACCTCAAGTTCATATGTCTATTGAAAAGTGATGGAAAATAATTTCATTCTTTGGAGTATCGGGTGTCCCTCCTGGGTTGTGTTTTTAATATGAGATAATGTCTGTAGGTGGGGAAAAATGATGAATAATGTAAGCCTGTTCCTGTTAAGTGTGTTTAACTTGCTTCAGTCAGGTTTTTTTTTCTGCTTTTTATTTTCTCACGTACTTGTTCTCTGCACGTTGAAGAAAATATTTGTTCACTTAAAAACAAGCAAAAGTTAGCAGTAATGAAAGGAAGACCTGTGGTTGTTCTCCCTATGCAACTGTATTTTCTCTGCCAAGCTGTGGGGAAAACCTTTGCTGTAAGAGCGCACCTCTGGGCTGTTGTAATCTGATCTTTACTGTAGTCTGTGTGAAGTTTGAAGGGTTTATATGTGATGGAGAACATACCGCTCTGTAAATAAATCTCTGAGAACGGTTGACCTTAGGTAATCTAGTTCTAATACTTTCTAATCCAGCATCTTTTTCTTCTTAATTTAGAACAGGTTCCCAGCTAACATGTTTGAGGGTAACATCCAAAAATAATTTTTTTTCACTGAGTTGAACACTGTTTGAAAAGGAATTTAAGACATTGTGAGAATGAAAACATCCCAGTTATGTGTTACTTACAGCATCTGTCTTTACACATTATATGGGTATGTGTTGTACACTGGACACAGATACTATGTTCCCACAGAGCCAGATTTTAAACCTGATTGACTTTCCCAGCCAGATGTGTTGCCTATATGAATTAAAAACATCCTCGTTCTTGCAGTATTTTCCCCACTGTATGTTTATGGATTTAGGTACAGACAGTGTCTTTTTCTGCAGCTTTCAAGTAGACAAGTCAGTAAATTTTGAGTTGAAACATGATTTTTTTTTTCTTATAGTAACTTCATAAAAATAACATAGTCTCTTAGTTTCAGGGAAGTGATGCTATTCTTGATTAAAAAGAGCTTCATGAACTAAAACAGCCTTTAGATTCATATTTTTCAAATGTTCCTCTCAATCCACAGCTAAGCCTAAATGAAATGGGGTAAAACACCTACTGAAAGTACGTTTGATTGCTTCTTTATATAATCCAGCAAGTAAGATATAAAAGAAGATACCTATGTCCTACATCTGTTTGAATTTCACATTAGTGCCACCCAGCTTAGTCTTCCTGTATGCTCAGTGATGAGAGGAAGAGGAGCACTGTCAAAGAGCATTGAATCTTGAATAGGCTGGGTTGTTTGAGGATGCCTGATGTTTGCTGCTGGACTGGAGGGCAGAAGGACAGGAAGACTGAGCTGCCTGAGATAAGCGCCTGAAACCTGATGGCAGTCTCCTGAGTTTTGTTACTTACTTTGTTACTTTTGTTACTTTGTTCATTTTACACACAGCGCTGTCTAATAGGAGGCGTCTAAGCATATTTGGTGTTTGTTGACACCACAGTAATGTACAGTGGTATTGATTAATTCCAAATGTCAGGTAATGAGAAATAAGGCTTAAATACATTGGCCTTTTCAGAACTGGAGAACATTATTTTCCTCAACTCATATATGTCCAAGGAAAAAAAAAAAGGTGCTCTGAAACTCCTGCTTTGGTTAATGGACCTTATGGCTGCAACACTATTAGATTCAGAATCAAAAGCATTGATTTCTTGGAGGCTTTATGAAATAAACATTTTCTTGCCGTATTTTGTTTGCTGGCAACTTACTAAAAAAATAATAGGAAGCGTATCAAAGCAATTTAAGAACATATTGACTTCAGCCTGGACAGTGACTCTCTTGCTACAGTGGATGTGCGTTGTGGGAATGCTGTTTTAACATAGAGCCTCTCCTTATTTACAATGGCCCTTCTAGAAATAAGTTCCTGGATGCAGAAAGACTGTAAATCCTTTTCCCATTTTTTGTTAGCTAATGAAAAGGTGACATCAAAACAGAAGAGGACTCCTACTGGAGTGAACGTTTTGCTGTAATCACAAGTTTAAATCTGGTCCTTATTGTGGTATGTTTGGTATCTGCTTGAGGAATTCCCTTGCAGTAGAAGAGTTAAATATTCTTGGAAAGATTGGATGCCAGCAGCTAATGACTGGAATCCATCTCCTTGCCATTGCAAGGCTTTTACTGTAGGGCATTTCAGTAACATTGTCATCTCTGTCATGAAGATCTTGATCATGCCATTTCTGATTATTTTCATTTCTTTATGCTTAAAATGATGGATTGCTTAACTCAGCTTTGCTTTCAGAATAATCCACAGTGGAGAGGTTACCCATTGTTTTGCTAATGTTCATTTTGAGTTAAAGGGAACATTCTGCTGTATGAGCAGTTTCTTCTTTTGAATTTACTTGTCTCAGGTTTTCTTTAGAGGTGCTCTTTGTGGCCTCCCAGTTCTTTAGGTCTTACATAAGAGCCAAACATGCTATTTCAAGTTTTGCCTTAGAAGATAAGCAGAAACGGAACTATTTATACCTGCTTTTGCGTATTGTAATTACATTGTTCTCTTTGCTGCCATGTCTTTTTTAGACTTTTATTACTATTCTACAAAAAGGTAGTGAACAAGGATGTGATCTGTGTGTGAGGAAAGCAGATGTTGTTCCCTCTTTACTGCACGCAAATAAGAAGATACCCTGATTTGATATTAAATGTTTTAGGAACCTAGTTTGTGGCTTGAGATAAAAGAAGGGTATGCGTTTGGTCTTTACAAATTCTTGCACTCTAAACTTATGTCAACTACTACTCTCATTTTTTCTAGTATTACTGACTTCTGTTTCCTCTCTTCTTTTTTTTGAGTGTTTCAGATTAACCTGAGATACATTCTTAAATGCTCGTGACCTTAGAAAAAGGTTTAAACAAAGAGCTGCAGTGACAGAATTGTATCTCACCAAATTCACCAGCAACGTCTTAGGATTTTTTTTCTTTAAAGTAAAATGTCAATATGTGCCTTAAATGTATTGGTGAAGTATGACTTCAACAGTGATCTTATATTTATGACACTGAAATTTGTTTGTGAAATCCCTTTGTAGTGAATACATTGGACATGAAAGCAAGAATGCTAACTAGTGTTTTCAGCTGGGTATTTGTTTTGAAACAGTCTGTTTGCAGAAAACTGCTTCTGAAAGAGAACACAATTTTTAAATAGTTTGGGTTTTTTTCCGGAAAATGTTGGGCAACTGCATGTCATGAGGAATTGATAGAAGTCCATCACCAGTCTAATATTGTAAACTATTGTGATTCAGAAAAAACTTGCTGACACTTGTCAACATAAATCTGTAATTGTGGCTGAAATAATCCAATCTAATCCAGTTTTCCATTTGTTTAAAATTTACATGTTTTGAGAATGTTTAAATGAACAGTTAAGTGCAAAAGTGCTTGTTAACTTCATAGCTGACTTTTAAATTTGGGAGTCAATTCCCTTAACTATGGGGAAGATAAATAATGTGCATATCTGTCATAGTTTTATTCAGATTCTACTGTGTGAGTTAAATTATGCTTTGGGTTAATCACTTGTAACTACCAGGTTTACAAAACTGTATAGCCTAATATAATGACCAAGAATATGTCTGAGTTGGGTATAAAGTACTACAAAAGATGAAGCCACAGTTCCAGCTCTTAGCCCCTGTTTGAGATGCCAGACGAAGTGGGGATTAACTAAGAGGATTAATGAACAAAGTTGCTGTTCTGTCAGACCTGTGGGTTTTCACCATGTTAGTGTTTCAGTGGATAATAATGAATTTGGTTCAATAGTTTATGGTTGGCAGGTGAAATATTTTTGAAAGTCAAGAAAGGGGATCATAATGAAATTCTTTCTGAAGAAAACTACATTTAGGCTAAAAATTCCCATGCTGCTTTTTATATTGTAGGGAGAATTGGGATTATGCCTCGTTTTTAAAAAAATATATCACTAATTAGTCAAGGAGAAAGGGAATACTGGTATGACATTTTTCCTTCTGTTTCACTTTGAGTATGATATTCTTTTGAGTTCTGTAAACAAATTATGTTAACATAATGTTACACTCATATAATACAGATTTAGGTTTTAGAGCTCTTTAACTTTGGCTTTTAAAATGCAGCTGTAACATCATCAGAAACAGCTGAGATTTTTTTTTAAAAAAAGCAACCAAATACACCCAAGTGCAATTGATTATGCAGTTGGGTCTCGTGGGTTAAACTGATTACACAGGTAGTAGACTATCAAGCTTATGATCAGATTTTTAAATGCAGAATTAATGTTCCTTGTGGAACCTGTTTTGGCAATGTTCTTGAAACATCTGGAGCACTGTATTGTGCTACTGGACTGCTGCTGCATAAATGATTCATGTGATGTTTTAAAAGTGCTTTGAAATGAAAAATTGAAGGAAATTTCTTCTTCTCTATGGCAGAAATTGCAGGAGAGAGAGTTTTTAGATGGTTGGAGATCTTCCTACATGTTTGGTTGGGATTTGGCAGACCACTTCATGCCCCTTGCAGCCTCTTCATGTTGTCTTTGTCCTATACCTTTTTTTTTTTTAATGAGAAAGATAAGGAGTCTTGTAGGTAAATTTTCTTTTACTGTCATGCTTGCTGCTCTCATGTTAGCCAGTTTTTCTGAATGCTGCATCCTGGTTTGTTTTTTTTTAAATAATCCTTGCCCCCAGGGATTTTTTGCAACTCTGTTATGATTTACTTTTAGCTGAGTTTAAGATAATATACAGTAAATGTAAGATTATTAAGATACAGTAAATTGTCAACAAAAAATGTGTAGAGTTGTTGTGATGGATAATACATGGAAGTATGTACACTACAGGTTAAGAGTTAATTTTTCTTGACATTTTTTGCATGAGATTTTCTGATGTCAAGTGACGGAGCAGTTACTTGTGCGGAACTGAATGTGATATTTCAAGTAACTCAAGCAAAAACCAATTTATACAAGCCTGTAAATCTGAGAAGGTTTAAAAATAAAAATAGGCATGCTTTTAGTGAAACATACAAATTTTCATTTTAATGGGAGAGTTCAGAAGGTTTTTTCAAGGCCTCTGATTCATAGTGTTAGGATATGTCTTTGAGATACAGTTGAAAAACAACAACACCCCCCCCCCAAAAAAAGCAAAAAACAACAAAACAAACAAAACAAAAACCCCTTTTTAGTTAGGCTTCGCTATTTAGTCTGAGTTGTGATGACTGCAGTTTTCTTACTTAGTTTAAGTAATTTTGGCCTATATAGTGCATAAATTAGGAGACCCATCAGCATCCCTCCTGCATCTATTTCCTATCCATAAAGCTATGTTAATCTAGGTAGGCCACTGAGCTGGCAGCGCTTCTTAGCCAAGCAAGAGTTGCAGCTCATCAAAGTACTTTTCAGGGTTTTAGAAAACTTGAGGCTGTAGGAGTACAATATGAATGTGTTTTATTACCAAACCAGCAAAACTATAATGTCAGTCTCTATGCACAGGGCTGTAAGCTTATTTATTTGCCAGTTGGACACAAATTTGAGGTTACTTCTGTCTTCATCTTTTACCTCCCCATCTCATGACTTTCCATTAATAAAAACAATGTTTCTGGGAGAGAGGAGGTTGGTCTACTTAGATCTAGTCTCCTTTTTACTTGAATATGATTTCCTGCATGACTTGATTATTCTAAAACCATTTCAAAAGAAGAAAAATCTGATTTTTATCCATTTGGAGTTATATATAGTATGATACTTTTGTGCTAAACTTGATCTTTATTTCTCATACTGCACAGAAAGCTTCAAGGTTGGATCTTGTGGACTTCAGAAATCTTAGTTTCAAAATCAAATGTGTTAACACGCTAGCTTTACCTTGTGTCAGCACGCAAGCATTTGACTTTCTGAAGCACGCAGTGTTTTATAGACTGCCAGTTTGAGAGTAATTGAAATATTTAGGGATTTTAACTGGGTTTCCCCTTCAGACTTCTATGGGCAAATCAACATGCTGTAGAACTGTCATTTTCTATTTTAAAATCTTGTCTTTCTAAATGGCTTTAGAGATGTTTTTTAGAGGGCTTGTACATCTCTGCCTGATAAAGAATAAAACATCTAAGCATGTGGTAAAATTACTGTTGAGGTTGCAGTGGCTTCAATCATAGTCCTTGGTCTTGATCAAGGAGCTGCTTATCACACCTTCCAGCTTTATTCCCCAGAAGCCAATCGGGGCTGTTTTTTGTAGGACTCTTGTTTTCACCTTCCTCCTTTCTAGCCATGCCACTCTTTCTGTTCAAGCGTGTGGATCTTCCTCTGCAGTAAAACATTCAGAAAGCAATTGTAGTCTGGATATACTGGATGTTTAACCTTAGTGTTGACTGTTAGCCACAGTAGATCTTGGAAATCTGAGTATAAAGAAGGAATGACTGCTCTCGTAGCTGCAAAGAAGAAATGCTAATAGTGTGCTAATAGTGGATTGAAAATGCAGAAGCTTGGAAGGTGAACAGGTTGGAGCAATCTCAGTGAGAACTCAAAGTCACACTCTGCAGACATCTTGGAAAGGATCTTCACATTCATGTATGACATGAAACAGCAGTTGCTAGACCTTGATGTGAAAGGGAGAGTGCTCTTGAGAGATGGGGCCTCTGAGATAAGAGATTGAACCTCTTCTCTCAATTACCTTGTTAAGCAGCTGGTGCTGAGTAAGCCTATGTAGGAGCTTGTTGACAACTTAAGTCTTTACTCTAAACAAAATTCCTTTGCAGTCTTCTTCAGTTTGCATGTGATGTTAGAAATTACTTCATGGTTTCATCTGGTAAGCATGATGTTCTTTTATAACTGCAAAATACCTTTTGTAAAAAAAAAAATAAAAATACAGGTATGTCAGTAACCTTAAAGATGCCAGACTTCCCTGGCAAATACCAAGAGTAGTTTGGCTCAAGTGTTGTGAAGTATGTTGTACTTGAGAAAAACCGCGGAGCTTCATTTGTTGTTGTTACGTCCTTTGTGTGCTGCTGTTCAAGTGCATGTACAAAGTAGTTTTCTAAAGATGTTGGAGTAAAAGATATTGGTTTTTTCTGTGTTATAAAGTTTGCACTTATTCTGGTGGTTAGAAATTCAAGTATTTGCTAATATACATAGGTTGTTTCTTTTTCTGTAGGTAATGCTTAGTATGTTATGATTTATTTATGGCAAGTGTTATTTTAAATGAAAATAACTTGGTCGTACCTCTCCCTTTAAGGGCTCTAAGGTGTGAATTAGTGAAGTAATGTGTACAATTGTGAGTCTATAAATAGTAGCAGTTATTGCTTCACTATTAAAAAAAATCAAGATCACTCTTTAGGAGAGAAAATTTTTCATCTATACATTGATTGTTACTGTAATTGTTTGTAATGTTAAGATGGAGTCCTTAATCTGTTTCTGTCTAGGCCATGATAATAATTTTTTCTTTCCCCCTCACCCCACCTCTGATTTAGTGATTTACATTTAAATATTTTATGGATAATCTTGCTCCATTCTGCTTTTGAGAATAAGCTTTGATGAAGAAGTTTGTTTTGCTCCAGACTTTGCTGGTGCTCATAATGGCATTTCCCAACTGGTGGTTTGTAAGACAAAAACTGGCTGCTGTCAGCAACTGTAGAGACAGCGCGTGTTGGCTCGCAGTTATGAAAACCAGGAAACGGAGAGGCGTAACAGAAACCCATGCATTGATAGAAAGAAACTTAAACAGCAGGGCAGCAGATCATAGCTAGCAATTATAACAGTAATTCCTTTCTCGACTTCTTCACTGTTTCAAAGCTTAAGGAAGCATCTTTCAGAGTCTTTGGGGATACTGTCTGAAGGTACCTGAAGTACACAACTGTTGAGGCATAGGCCATCAAGTGGCTTAACTTCTGTTGGAAAGTCAGCTGAGTACACTAATGTGTGGAGAAAAGATGGATCACTGGCTGCTTTATGAACTGCTGGTGATGGGAGATAGAGAACTGACGAGTTAAAACCGAGTTTAGTTGTGCCAGTGTGTTGCACAACAGCTCAAGACAAATGTTTTTCATGTTCTGGTAGTTCAGCACTGTCTGCTGAAATATGATCATGTAGTAGTTTACAAGAGACTTGAACTGTCCTCAGTGGATTCTCTGTGATGTCTAAAACAAAAGAATAGATTAGAAAATGGGTTTGGGGAGTGTTCTTTTCTCATATCTAATGTGGATATTGACCTATATGCACGCTTTTAAAATAAAATGTAAAACAGTAAAAATAAAAAATATGAGATTACAGAAGCTAGCCAAATTCTAATATGCTGTCTTTTTTTCTCTGTTACAGAAATGAATTAACTTTGAAGTGGAACTAAACAATGGAACCAGATATTATTCGAATGTACTCTTCATCCCCTCCACCACTAGACAATGGAGCTGATGATGATGACGAAGATGAGTTTGGAGAATTTGGAGGATTTTCTGGTGTAAGCACTGGAGTAGCTTTTGCTGATTTTGATACACCTGACTACAGTCATCCAAAGGAAGAGTTTATGCCCACAAATCATTTCATCCCTCTCCATGAGTATTCTGACAATGTAGCTAGCATTGCAACTTTCACATCTGTTAAAAATGTTAAAGATAAAGACTGCACTGCAGAGCTTCCTACTCTTACTAAGGAACTTTCTGATATGTCTGCTACTAGTACCAGCAAAGAAAAATCTAAGTTTAGAACTTCAGGTACTGCTTTAGAGGATGTAAACAAAAGAGGGGAACAAAGAGGCAACACTGGGAAATTGGAGGGTTTTTCCTCTTGTGTCCTTAGAACTGGTATAGCAGTTGAGAGCCAGGATGAGCAAATAGATGCTTATAATGGTGAGAAACTTCCATGTCTAGAGATTCTAACAAATGGATTTGCAGTATCGAACCCTGTAAATCCTCAGGGAACAGAAGATCTAGACGATATTGGTGACTCAAAGGGACTGAAAACTGTTAGCGCCCATAGTACTGAGCAAAATTTGAACTCAGTGCCTAGCTCAGGTGAAGACTTTGGAGATTTTGCTACATTCTCAAACAAAAGACCAATACCTTTAGAGGGAACAGGACCTACAATATCCAGTCCTCTTAATGAAAGAGACTCTCTAAGCATTCAGGAGAACAACAGAGTAAACAGAGTAACTGGTATTGAAGAAGAGGTTTGCATTTCAGAAATTAGTTGTGAACAGGGTCCCTCAGCACTGGAAGATAATAGATTTGCTATTTCTAGTACACCTCGAACAACTGGAAGTCCAGTATGCACTATGGAAAATGGAGAACGCAGTGGGAGGAGAAGACAACGTGGCATAGAGAATGGCAAAGGTTTTGCTAGGCCTGATGGCTATGCAGGAACTGAGGACGTGAAGGTTGGTAAGACCCAAAGCCTAATCTCTGATCTTCCAGGAGAGGAATTGGGTGATTCTGAAGATCTTAAGAATGGTGGAGGTAGTACTGAAGTTGTAACTTGCAGTGACACACACGACAATGATTTTGGTGATTTTGGTTCAGTCAGCAGTGCATCTCCCACCTTCATTAATGCTCAAGAATCGATAAATGCTCTGGATTTAGAAGGAACTTCTGAACAGCCCGCACATATTAGCAAACCGAATGATGAATTTGGTGAATTCAGGGACACAAGTACTGTTTCTCAGCAGCCAGCAAGGTTGGATCAAGCTGAACTAAATCAGACTGCTGACAGTTTAGAATGTGATACTACAAATAAAACTTCTGGCTTAGACTTCCAGCATACTACTGAGGTAGAAAATGGTGATGATAGTGAATTTGGAGACTTTGATTCAGTGCCAAAACCTCCAGATGAGAGTGTTGCTTTTCAGGACTCAGATGACTTTGCGGACTTCAGTT
>NW_010178928.1:12373-28947 GCF_000695765.1 Mesitornis unicolor
ACCAGGCTACAGACTGGAATGCTTTTGGAGATGAACAAAAAGACAGCTGTTCTTGGGCTGCCTTTGGAGATGAGCAAGCTGGTGAGTCTCATCACAGAAAAGAGACGTGGCAGTCGCATAGGACAGATGCATCTGCCAGGATTGATGGTCCAGTATTACACAAGACTGACAGTTTTGCTTTAGCATCTTTCCAGGGAACTACCAGTAAGCAATCTCAAGAGCCAGCACCTTCCATTCAGGTAAGGGTGTTCTTGATTTTGTTCATTCTTTTTCTGCTCTTGTGCATACAGCTCTTCCTGGTTCCTGCTTCTGCATACAACAAATGTTTGAATAGTCCTTGTTTGTCTTGTGGGAGAGATTTAATTTGGTGAGTGAGACAGGCCGGTATGAAATAAGTGTGCTGTATTTGCATCTTTTATCTTTCACACTGTTACTTTCTGCAGAAAAATGAGTGGGGTATGCAGGAACTTATATCCATTTGTTTTGGTGATTATATGTGGTCCCTTACATAAACTGATCAAAGGAATAAGCCATCATAAACATTTCAGAGCCTGTGATAATTCTTCTTTTGATGGCTTACTGTCTTTTGAGTGGGCACTCTGATGTTGCCTTTTCGTAAAATAATGGTGTGACTGGAAACTGAGATTATATATTCCCAAAATTTTCCATCACCATTCTCTATCATGTTTTCAAAATCTGATTAAAAATAATTACTCAATTTGTAAATAGTTTCACTCGTTTGCTTAGAGCAGAGAGCACAATAAAATGTGACTTATGGAGTTCTGTCCCTGGTATTCCAAATCCTGGGAAGTTAACCATTTAAAAGTTATTTAAAAATAACTCTCTGTTATACATTAATTGTGGGAAGCTCCACATTACAGCAACATCACAAATATATGACTGATGATTTCTTAAAGCTGCTGCTACTACTTATTAGGAGTTTGGGGGAGAGTGAGTTAGATAAGATTATTTCTTACTCCCAACTCCTAGGTTTTCTGCCTTAGTTGCTAAGTATGTATTAATTCCTAATTAATTCCTTCCTAAGTCTTTTCACCAGCCATCTTTGAGATCTGTGCCTCTTCATACATAGGTAGGGTTTTTTACTAAATATTTAATATTACTTTTACAAAATTCAAACCAACAATTTAAAGTTCTCTTCAATGCTTCTTTTTAATCATGTCTCATATGAGTAGTTTAGAGTATGCTCTGTCTTTCTGAAGAATGCAGCAACACTAGTGATAAAGAGTGTTAGTGGTAATATGCGTCTGAAAGGTTTGCATCTTCTCTGGCAATACAAGGAAATGAGGTAAGTCCTTTCTTCCAGGACCTTGCATAGGCCTGGTGACAGCCCTGCCTCTTTCAGTTTCCTACCAGTGACAGGTGAGATGGCTTTTCAGAAGAAGGTTGTGCCAGCCAGAGCTTTGCAAGCATCAGCAAATGGAATAGATCTTTTGGGACTTAGCACTGATTTCTTGTCACATTAAAAGATGTGAGCCTCAGCTCCTGACACTTCCTGAATGCTTTTTGGTGCAATGACTAACACACCAAATTTCAAAGTGGCTTCACGAGGTAAAAGAAACTTGCAAGTGAACCTGCAGGTGGATTTTTGTGCCTGTGCAGAATCTTGCTCATCATCACCTGAATGTGTGGGTCCATTTCACAGCATCACAGAATCGCTCGATTGGAAAAGACCTCTGAGATCATCATGTCCAACCGTTCATTTCTCAAGTTAAAAGCACAGATCTGTTGTTACCTATTCTGTTGGTCATTCACCTTTAAAATTTGAGACTACTGAGGTCATTAGTGCAATTAATCTAAATTGTTCCTGTTGCCACTTGAAAAACTGTTCAGAGTCTGACAAAGAAATGGAGTGGGGGAGATTATTCCAGTAAATAATCCATTTTTCTGGTTAATCATGCTATTTAAGAGGTAGTCTGAAGGCTTCAAACATTTTTACTTACAGTTTTCTGTAATTCTGTGATGGAGTTTCAATAGAAAATGTTTCTGAATGTAGATGTTTATAAAAGCAGAACCTTCAGAGGTTCTGTAATTTTTTTCTTTTCCCCTCCCTAACTCTGTCTTAACAAAAGAGAAAAGCCAGGTTACAATGTAAGTTCTTTGGTGATCTGTCATGAAGTCATACAGTAGTTTGGTTACTTTGTAATGCAAGTTCTAAGACTTAAATGTTTTTTCATTCCTTTTCTTTATACTACAGCCAGTTGTGACTGGATATAAAATGATGTACTTCCTCACTGGCAGGGAAGGCAGAACAACTTGGAGAACGTTTTACAGAAATAAGCTGTAGAGGAAGTTGAGCTGGATGTGTTTTTTCTGTTGCAATACTTTCCTTAGCCTTGCAATGACAGTTGCTACTTTTTTTTTTTTTTCAGTTAACTCTTAAAACAATAATTCACATTTTCAAAACTTACTTTGTAATCTGTAAGTGCTTTAAGTTTTGGAAGGATCTATTGAAACCACATGCTTTGTTTTAATCTTAAATAGTAATTCTGTTTTTAATCTGTTGAGCCACAGTCTAGTAAATTGCAATTAGAAACACTGAGATTGGCTGAGTCAACATAAGCCAGCAGACAGTCCCAGTACTTTGAGTGCGGAATCTTAGTAAAATTAAGTTCGGATCTTGATCAGCTTCCTTACTTTCATCTAAGATGATATCACTGAGGTCAAACCACAGAAATATACCCTTTTGAAGTATTTGATGATCTTCTGTTTCCTGTATATTGAAGTTGAGTTCTGGAGCTGTTTGATGCTAAAGCAGAAACACTTGCATGGAAAATAAAGCTAGGGAGAGGTAAATGAACATTTTTTTACTGTCCTGACTAAAGAAGGATAGGGAGGAGTAAATTACTTAATCAGGGTATTGATGGCAGATCTAAAAAGCACTTGCTGTAGCAACTTAAAGGGAGCGGGCTGTGCAAGAGAGTAATACTGCATGTGTTAGACACTTGAGATAAATGTGAAAATTGAGACCTTGGCTTAGGCCAAAAGTGAACTGGGATCATTTTCAAGATACTGTATACACTTGATCTGTGGTATTGAGGCTAGGAGAGTCACTGTAACGTGGTAGTAAAATAATTTTGAATGGTGTAAAAACAGAATGACCTTAATGTATTCTTTTACTTTTCAGTTTTCTGCTTATGCATACTTAGCCAGCAGCATTACTGTTTAAAAGTTGAAATGCTGTATACAGCAATTTTCATCCATCCAGAATGCAGCATGAAAGAGAAGTTATTTACTGGTAGCTCAAGTCCCCTTGCCAATGGTCTCTGCGCACTTTATTTCCTTAGTTTGTGTTTTCTGGATGTGGTCTTGATAACAAGGTATGTGTTGGGCAAACTTTTGAAGATTGCGGATTTGGTATATTGTTTAATTAGAAGTTAGGCTCTGCTTGAATTCAAGTAACTAATCCAGTATAGAATACAGAAGAATTAAGTAAGGAGGAAAAGGTCACAAAAATGACCTTATATAGTGACGTGTAGTTGCATTATGTCTTTTCTCTTTGACCTTTGATCTTAGTCTCTCTGAATCCTGCACACAGTGTGCAACATAGGATTTCTAACATGTTGACCTATTCAGCAATGCTGTGTAGAGGGGGAAAGAAAAAAGACATAGTATATGGCATTCAGTTAAAACTACTGAAAGAATTTTTAACCTCTTAAAAAAGGTTCCAGTTTCAAAGGCTGATGGACACAGATACACAAACTGGTACTTGAACCCATATTAATACAATGGCATACCTTAATCATTTAATGTCTGTCTTAAGCTGAAAAATATGCAATGGTTTAACTATAGCTGCAGGTTTGTATTAGATACAGATCTGCCTTTGTGTTTATTAAAACTGATTTAGGATGTAGTGGTGAGTGAACTGGTCAATCTAACAAGTTCTAAGTGAACCTGCACCGTACCATATGCATTAATCTCCTTTATGTGATCACATAGCACACTAAGTTAGGTATATAAGGCTTGTAGCACAGCTTTTTTCTACAATAAAGTGTTGAATATTAGTCAGCTGAGGGTGTTACTCTGTTGTATTGTGCATTAAGAATATATATAAGGACTTGAGCACGAGAGCAGTTATTACCCATGGTAATCATGTGGGTGGGTGATACTGCTGTGCCTAGCTGTGTTCAGAGGCTATAGGCACCTCTAGAGGAGACAGATGAATTGTGGGTTGGTTGGAAGGCCAAAACTCTTTACCTGATTTAGCTAGGAGGCAACAAATCTTGGAAATGAAGGAAGGGAAACCTGAACAGTCCTACAAGTGAGTTTTAAGATGCTCTGCTTATTAGAGAGCCTGAGCTCACAGGCTCTACTTCAGATTAATCAGATGGTGTGGGTGATGTATGGCTACTAAGCCACAAGTATGCATCAAGACAAAGAAAACCCTGGATCACTGCCACTTTGTCTTGGATCATGAATGAAGTCATCCTCTTGGAATAAAGTCATTATGATGGTAAGGATTTCAGCCTCCCAGTTAAATAAATTAAGATAGTGTTGGCTAAATTAAGTTTGGACAGTTGAGTAGCAACTTGCAGTGTAAATATATCTGTCTGGAAAGGTTTGGGTTTTTTAAGTCTGTAGCACAGTTACTTAAGTAGGTGCAGCTAAATAGCAGTGAAAACCAGATCATTAAAAGTAGCCCATAATTGCTGTATTTCAGAACAGGCTAGGTAAGGGGATCTTACAAAAGAAAATTGTTTGGGAGGGAGTTGTTTTAGCATTTCAGTTTATATCTCATGGAACAAATTTTCCATTTTGTACACATAAGTTTCATCTACTAGATTTCCTCTCGGAGCCTGACTGAAAAGCTAGTACAACACCACTAGATAATAACAATGTGACCAACTGAAATGGGAAGTAAGTTTTATGTAGTCTAGGTAAATAACTGTTAAATTTCACTTTGCCAGCGTGGAAGATGCAAGATTTGATGCATTCTTTAACTGAGGGAGACTAAATGTGCAAACCTTCCAGCAAGAAGGAGAGGCAGCTTTGCATTTCTACACTGAACTTCCCTGTGGTTTATAACTGTCTTAGATCAAGCAGTTAAAAGAGCAGAGAGGTCTTACTCTTCCTTCTCAAACCACTAAATTCTCAGATTTGCTTTGCAGCCAAGCTCAAGATCTTTATAGCTGCTATTTAAAAATGTAAAAATATGCTGGGTTTTTTTTTGTTTTCAATATTTAGAACTATTACTGCCTTCTTATATCTTCAAATTATTGTAAAAAAAAAAAAATTACTCCTAATTTCTCATCGGTGAGGGTTTTTAGCTCTTGTGGCATCATACTTGATTGTATAACTAAGTGGCATCCTCTTGCTGGCTTGTAAATCTCTGTGTAGGACCAGCGCATCCATTGTAAATTATTTGCGGTAATAAAAATTAAACAATTCACTTTTCTACCTCCGAGAAATTTATGGCATTATCTTAGATTTTAACTGCTTTGTTTAGCTTAACTGTTCAGCTTTGATTAATGCTTGAGCTTGAAAGATTTTGAGACCTACTGAAGTTGATTGGTGTGTTCTCTGTGGTGAGTTACATCTGCTTAAATCAGTTCCTCAGCTCTCCTCTGTTAACTGGCATGTACTTTATCTTTTAAAGGAGGAAAAAAAGAGGGGAAAAATAAAATAAATAATAGCAATAATTTAAAAGAAAAACAACCAACCAACCAAAAAGCCCCAGTCCCACATGTGCTAAAGGTAGAGGAATACATGGCGTCTTAGCTCCACACAGGCAAAGTGTTGCTGGAAAATATGTTGCTGGTTGTCAGAAAACCCAGCAAAGATTTTTTTTCTCATTTAACCTCTGCTTTATTTTGTGGAAATGATCACAAATACCTGCATTAGGCATTCTCCAGAGCAGTGGGTTCATGATTTAAAATAAATAAAATATTTCTATTTACTCAGTTTATTTTCTTGGCTTCTGGCCCCTGAGCTGCTGTGTTCTGCTGATTTATTTTTTTTATTATTATTTTTTAGTGCATCTTGGATCTTTCATATGCTCATTTCTGTCTTCTTTCTTATGTTTTTCTATCAAATAAGATGTGAATATCTAGATATTCTCAATAGTTTATTCCACTGTTTTATTTATTCTTAGATCTTCCAGTTTTGTGTTCAATAGATGCACACAGCCTGGAGTTTGCGTTTTGCTTCCTCCATAGCCTCTTTTCCTGGCTGCAGGAAAAGGAGGGCTGACGGCGTCCTCTGCTTTTGACTGTCCCCTTTCTCAAAGCACCTCTGAAGACTGCCAGAGCAGAGATGCTGCGGGCTGTAAAGCAGAGTGGGATGAGGGAAATGAGAGATTGCATTGAGGAATTGGGCTGTCTCCTCTGATGGAAAGTGATCAGGAAGGAGGGACAAAGTACTACTCCACTCGAGCTTCCAGCTTGAAGTTCACTGGATGAGCTCTTGTGTCTGCTTTGCAGCTCGTGTGTGGTTGCGGCCATGGAGAGACACAAGATGACATTTTTATCCCCCTTCGTTCACAGAGTTCCCTAAGAGCAGGGATATGGTGAAAACTGCGATTGGTATCAACTGTATCTATAGTGCAGCCTAAGTATGTTGTCTGTATGGAAAGTTTTAGTATCTCCTCACAGCTCTGAAGACAGGCAGCAACCTGCCACTGTTGAGTTCATGTGGAGGTGGCTAAAGAGGATTTAGTGTGCTGGGTGGACAGAGTAGATTTGCTGTGGTGTTCATTGATTCTGTAGTCTTGTGATGGAGAAGAAGAGGACAGACAAATTCTGTCAACTTTGGCCTTTCAGCTCTGAGGGCTGGATCTTGCCCCTTATTTAACTGCTAAGGAGATAAATTCTAATCCTGTGGTTAGCATTTGTACTTGAAAGTCTGTTACATCTGTGATACTCTTGTTGTTTCAAGTGGTGATTACCATGTATCTTAAGTGTTTGCCCGAAACTTCTATACCATCAGAGAAACTGGGGCTTTCAGTTTGTCACTGTTTAGCAGTCACAGTTAATTTTTAGAATGGCAACTGCAGCCTTTATTCATATCTTCAGTAACTGCCTTTAAGAATTACTTTTCTCAAATGACAGTGGGGAACACTTGGGTGTTAAATGCTTTTAGTGACATGAAAAGTGAATAAAAGTTCTTTTCTGCCTTTTTTTAGGACTTTTCAAGCTGAGAGACATGACTCTACTGTGTATGACAGAAGTAATATTTTTCGTATGGTCTGTTTTGTACAAATAATAGGTTGAGGTTTGTAGAAAATGGACACTAATTTCAGAATATTGGTAATGCCCTTTATACCAGAGAGCTGACCACAGGTTTTCGTTACCAGTTAGAAGACCAAGTTCAGCTGCTGCCTCTGGAGACATTGCCACTGCCCAGGAGCTGTGTGCTTGTACGCTCATCCTTGTGTCCATTTGCACACAGAATTAATTACTCTGCTTTGCTATGGAAACCATTCTTCTCTGTCGTATGTAAATAAGGGCCAAGCATTTCTGGTAATTTAGAAAAGATGAAAGAAAGTGTAAAGAATGCTATAATTAACCTGTTCCTGAAATGTTGGCACAATTCTTAAGCTCAAATTTGAAACTGGGTGCTGACTGAGATGCTGCTCGCTTCTTGGAGACTTTCTTTTAATTTTTTCATTACCTAAGTGAGCATATTCGTAGTCACTAGCATGTTCTCATATGTTGATCCTTTTCAAGAAACATGATGCCTTACTGTTTTCATGATTCAATGCCTTTTGTCTGCCACTTCCTTTTCACAGGGGATATGTACTCCTGCTGCATTACAGAAATGAAGTAAGCGTCACCTGTTGATGTTAGATAAGGGCGAGTGATATATTGTAGGCATAGTTAAGTTTTAAAACTTAAGTAGAGCATGCTTCTGTATGGTGCAATGTTAGACTTGAATCTGGAATAGTATTTAGTTTTACTTCCTAAAAATGTAAATTAACATCTCAGTTCTGGTCAACAAACACAACCAGCACACAAGTAATCACAGAATCAGAATATTAGGAGTTGGAAGGGACCTCAAAAGATCATCTAGTCTAAGCCCCCTGCCAGAGCAGAATCACCTGTGACAGGTATTGTAACTTATTGTATGGACAAAATTATTTGGCATTAAGAGATGATCAAAAGGAAAATTATTTACTGTAGAACACAACTCATTATGGTCAGAATATAGCAGTGACATAATGAAAAGGAAAAAAAAAAGTGAGAGGTATGCTGTGTATTTCAGGTCCTTTGATAGTACAATAATAACAGCATCTTGATGTTATGTTTTGCAAATAAGTGAACCTGGGGGCTGTCCCCAGTAGACTTTTCTTTCACAGGCAGCAAAACTGAAGAGCTGGTGTTCTAAGTAAGTTTATTTTCCCTGCTTTTTGCAGCTAGCAGCTGAGTAGGGAGAATAGGCTGAACAGACTTGGTTCTCAGTTTCTGCCTCATCATTGCAACTCCAATACAGAATCAAGATATCCTGATAAGGTGGTGTTTGCCTCTGTGTTATGTTTGCTGATGTACATGGTCAGTGGTTTGCTTAATTGAAACAAGAGACGAGGCAAATTTTCAGATAAAAATTCACATGAGAAATGTTGTAGATAGCGATTGTAATTGTGAAGCAAATATTCTGGTGCATAAAGCTTTGTCCCAGCTGTATTGGTTGGTCTAATTAAAAGATGTAACTTCCACCTACCAACTTTGCTTTTCTGAACCTGAAATCATTTCAATTTTAACAAAAAACCTCTGTCTGGTTGGTTTGTAAATTCAGCATTGCTGCTGGAATGTGCATCTCCACAGGAGGGCTCTGCTGGCATAGCTATACTAGCACACACTGTGGGATGCTCGTGGGATTTTCGCCTACTCAGTTTCTTTTCCATTTCTCCAGTAGAAAAGCAGGTGTTGAAGCTGCTGGGTGCTGCCCTCTGTATGGTGCAGCAAAGCATTGAAAAGGTGGCTATTGAGTAACTCCAAATTAGAAAGAAAAATGTACTCCTTTTGTGCCAGGCTTGCATCTCCTTCCCCTAGCAAGAAGAGAGATTCAGATGTTTCTGGATAAAAAACAAGTATATTTAAAAAAGGCTTTAATTTCATTTTTATGAACATACCTTGCAATTGGTACTTTTTAATAAAAGTTAAGACCTTGCAGGTTGCCCATTTTTAATGGGTTGAACTGGGGGGGGAAATATATATTCCATGTCAGTGGTACATCTGATGTCAGATACAGTTCATAGAGCAATATTAAGGTTGAAATTCTGTGTCTGAAGTACAATAGAGAGAAATTATAGCAATGTAAGGGAAGAACTTAAAAAGAAGAAAGCATACTGTGCTTGTAAAAAAAAAAATAATAATTTGCTTGTTTGTTTTGTAGGGACAGGAGGTTAGTTGAGGGTTTTTCTGTTTTTAATATTAAATCCATCTGCCAAGGCCCAGTGCATGCTGTGGAATTAAAATGCCTAGAAACCATTAGTACCGATATGTGCTGTTTATATTGCTGAGACCTTATCCTAGCCAACAGCAGTGATCATGTCACGGGTGGAGAGAAAAGCAGGAAACATTTCTTCCGTTATGAAACTTAAGAACCCTGCCAGCCTTCCTAAGATGCTGAAGTTTCCTTTTTCGCTGAAGTAATGGCAGCATCAAGACATGGTTGCAACTACTTTGACAAGCAGTAAATCCTGCCCAGTCTCTCAAAACTATGGAAAATAGATCTGTAGCCCTCCTGCAAAACTTCTGAGTATTTGTATTTGTGTACTCTCGGTGTGAGTTTATAATGTAAGGCAGCAGAAAGAAGGTCAGATGAAAGTAACATTGATAAAATTGTGGTTGTGCAAACCATGCTGCTATCTAGCTGACTTCTTATGCAGCTAAAATGAAAGTTAGTGGAGTTATTGTTGTTTTTTAAGTTATTTGACTAGGATAGAAACACTCCCAAGGTTGGCTTTTAACCCCTGAAAGATCACAGCATTCAGCATCAATTGCCTGAATCGTGAAAGGGAAATTGCGTGGAGTAAAGTAATTCTTCTGTTTAAATAAGCAATCTCTAATTGTAAAAACAGACAAATATGTTTTGGGGCAAGAAATTAAGGCGTTAAGTGATTTGGGTTTTTTTTGGTCTGGTGTAATACAAAACAAATCTTACAGATACTTTTTTGACAAAACATTTGTTTAAATGTCTTAGCCTTGGCTCTTCTGCATTACACCTGACTATCACATGAACCGTTGCAAATGAGGATTATGGCTTTTCTACATCTGTGTCATTGATGCTAGCAGGTTTTTAGGAAGCATGTAGTCTTTGACTATAAATAGTTTTTCCTTACTGTTTTTCAAGTTATCACACCATGAGCATGTTGCACATCAGGCTGAGTTTTGTGAGACCTTTAACTGCATGCATCTTGAAACTGTCTTTTCAATTAACATTATGTCTCAAGGTGGTATTGAAGTTCATTGTCATTAAGTGAAATTATATTGTTCAGTACGAAGCTTGCTGAAAAAATGTGTTCAGTAAAACTCGGAGCATATGTAGATTTGGAGACTTTAACACTTCTTAAGGAAATATTGCATAATACTTGTTGCACGTATTTTCTGCTAATTTATAACAAAGAGCAACTCTGGTAAGAGCAGTACTGGACTCTTCCATAAGACCTCACTTTGCAGAGGGCAAGATCCTTACTGTTTCTCAGTAGCTAGCAGCCTGTATTTGGTGCTTATAACAAGCCTTGCGATCCTCTGACAGTTACGTATTTTGTGGTAAGTGAAACTTTGTATCAGCTACATATTGTTATCCATCTTAACTTATTTTTTGACTCCTTTTCTTTAAAACAGTTAACAAAACTTGACAAAAAATTTCTCTTTGATATAGACAACATTGCTAAATCGCCTGGAACGAATATTTGAAGTCTGTTTTCCTTCCATGCCAGTCCTTGAAATTGAAGAAGAAATAAGTTCCTTGAATCATTTGTTGGAAGTAGGTGAAAAGCAGGTGACAACTGAGGAGACCTTAGCAAATACTGGGTAAGAAATCACATTGCAACAAACTTCAGAATGAAGTAGAAATGCGTTTTCTTTGGGAACTTAAAACATAAAGCAGTAATTCAAAATAAGTTGATTCAAGTGTGTTGGAAAACTATTGATTAAGAACTAGCTATCTAGCAGAATGCTTGTTTTCAGTGACTACATATACAAGGAGTACTTCAAAATATATCTTACTAGTTACACTTGATATAAATTGTTGTATTTATTCATGTGATGATGTAGTCTAAGTAGGCCTTGTCCTGTCTGCTGTGGAAATCATTTTCCAATAATAAGTCTGAGCTATAATTGTTCTGAGAACACTGTGCAGTTCTAGTTCCCCTGGGTGCTGTGCTTGTGCATAAGTTTAGTTGTAACGTATAATAAGTCAGTTGCACTAAAAACTTGAATAAATGTTCAAGAGTGCTAAGCTGTTCTTCCTGTTGATATCTTGATCTATGATGGGTTGTATAGGGAACTGATGGACGTTTGGACAGAGCTGCAAGATATCCATGATGCGTATGGACTGAGATACCAGTGGGGTGGCTCCCACAGCAACAAAAAGCTTTTGTGCTCCTTGGGAATTGACACAAGAAATATTGTGAGTCTGTCAATAAAACTTGCTTTCTAAATGGTGGAGTTGCTTTAAATGTAGAATCAAGTGGAAGTTTGTTTTTTTTATATGGATGCTTGTCTCTTAATTGCATAGCTGCACTGAATGTGGCTTTTCATGACACACCGTCTGACAACTTTTTGTAAGAACTGTTAAGATTAAAAGTTGCATTAGTTCTTAACCATTGTGTTACATTTAACTTATTATTTATTCTGATATTGACCTAATATATACAATATTGAAAAAATATTATCATCGCTGACACAGAAACTCTTAAGTAAATTTTTGTTGTGTTTTATCAGCTTTTTACAGGCAACAAGAAACAGCCTGTTATAGTACCCATGTATGCAGCAGGACTGGTAAGCTTGCTTTAGTGTTACTTTTTGTTATAGTTCCAACAACATTATGTAATGAAGTATATTAAATGACATTAAGCACAAAGTGTGCTGAAAGATATTTTTGTAAGTACAGTTATGGCTTGGGCATTATTTGAAATGCTAGAAAAGAATCACAAAATACACAATTTCCATTATGTGTGCAAGCAGATACTCTATTTTAAATGAAAAAAGTATCAATTTACTCATTTCCTAGAGCAAGCTCTTTATCTAACAAAGTCAGCTAGCTAGTCCAGACTCAATTTGAGACATTTTCTAAAGAAAAAAAAATTATTGAAGTAATATGTTAAAGTGTATGTAGCAATAAAAAGTAATAAATAATAATAATTATTGTTGAATTTTAACTTTTAAATATAAGGTGTAGATGTAGAAAAATGTCCACTAAAAATTGACACAAACTAGATGGTTAAATAGTTGTCAAAAATTACAAAGGAACATTGAAATTAATAAAAACATCAGTTCGTATCAGCAGTTTTGGGAAGCCATGGCATTAAGACCAGATGCTTCAAAGGAAGGTCAGGAACTGCTAGAGAGTTATGGTATTCCTTGAAACGTGCATAGGAAGTTTTCTCAGCACTCAGTCATTACTTTTTGTGCAACTGTTTCTCTGGCAGGCTATTTATTAATTACTTGATTGCACCACAGTATCCCTATATCAGGAGAGGTGCATGATAATGCTTTGCGGTGTTATTGGCATATTAATAAGTGACCAACATATATATATATATGTGTGTGTGTGTGTATATATGGCTATCAGAAAGCATTGTATTGCCAGTATTGTTGTGTTGCCCCTAGTGCTAGATAAAAATAATCTGGCATAACTTAGATTTCTGTAGATTGAAGGAAACTCAAGTAGCCTAGTGCAGTAAGATCAACTGTTTTCACTTAAGCCAATATTCTGTATTTCGTGTTTGGCATTTCAGACTCTGTGCCATGTCTGTAGTAGTAAAAACATTCGGAAGATAGGATTTGCCACTCTTGCTAGTCTTGGCAGAATAAATATGTTCTTTTATTCTGGAAGCCTATGTGTGTTTGTATGCGTGTATATATACATACACTTTTTATATGTTAATTCACAAATTGAATGTGAAAGGATTACAGTCGTCTTTGGTATGTATTAAACCAATTTAATCTGTAGATTAATTCTGTAGAGTGACTTCTACGGTCAGTTTCTAGAGCCATTGTTTTCCGATGCATCAAGGTCAGCTCATGTGTTTCTCTGAATGTAAGCACGGTATTCTGATACAGAGAGAGAAAACATCTCATAGCAATTGCTGTTTTCTTCCTGTAACTTATTTGTGAGCAAGACTGTTTGTATGCAGCATGCAGTTATATTTTGCAGCAGATTGTTGTTGCTTATTAATTGTCTCCTAAATTTTTTAAATACTTGTGCACGCAGTAAGATGGATAGAGACTATGGTAGGAGTAAAGTGGCTTGCTGCTTTCTATTGTCACACTGCTTCACGTTTCTCCACTGTCCAGAAGAATTGATTTAACTGGTGGTTAAATTCTAAGCTCTTCTAACGTGCTGTAGAAACATTTGTGGGACAGCTGATCTTGGTGGCTGACTTCATGAATTTATTTTAAAATACACCAGTTGCAAATCCAATGGTTTTAGTTGGGTTTTTGGGTTTTTTTCTCTCTTGTAACTCATTGTTCTGAGATGGTTTGCGTATGTCAGTGCAAACTTTGGTCTTTGTGTAGATCTCTTTCACCCTCAATTTTTTTATTCAGGAACACCAGAGATTTCAGATGTTTTTCATCGTACTGTCTATCTTCAAACCATTTGTTTAAAAATAAAAATGTGGATTAATTATCTTCTTAATGCTTTTTAATGCATTTATTTTCATGGCAATAATTACTGTTCTTGATAACATTCTGCAAACTGATAATTTGACTTGCTTCTTCTGAATTACTTTAATTGTTAAAATGGAATGAATGCACTTGTATGCACTCGATATGCATTTGATATTTCTGAAATAGTCTACACACAAGTGGAAGGAGAAGACATCACCTTATCAAGTAACTGTTTCCTCCAGCTTAAATTACATTATTAAAAGTTGAAAGCAAGCTCCAAGCACCCAAGCACTTGGGTTTCTGTTATTGGCTCTATAATGTTTCTTAGTCCTAGGGAACCAGGATGATCCTCTCCCCTACCCCATCTCCTTCTGCCCCCTTCACTGGAGGGTCCCAGGGATGTATGGTTACCCCCAAGTCCCTAGTTGAGGGTGGTACTGCCTAGTGGTGTGTTTTCTATTTTTTTCGCATCTGCGGTTTTTAGAAAAAATATATATAAGTGTATATGTCTTGTGTACGTGTGATTTTTAATTAATTTCTTTATCTATTTAGGGTATGTTAGAGCCTACCAAGGAACCTTTGAAACCAATATCTGCAGCAGAAAAAATAGCTTCTATAGGACAGACACCTTCTGTATCACCAGAGGTGAACGCATGTACATCTGATCAGTTCCAGGTAAAAAACAGAGAAAGAATGGGGAGGAAAGGAAAAGAAAGAATGAGGAAAACAGTGCTCTTACCTCTTCCTTCATATTTAAAATATCTAGATGGTGTGTTCAGAGACCTGTATGTAAAGCACAGGTGTTCTCTGTGTCAGATTGAAATCCAGCTCTTGGATTTACTTTTCGTATGTGACTGGAAGGGAGTCCCTATGATATGACTGTAGCAGCTGGTGGCCAGCATTTAAAAGTCCTGATGATGTCTGCTGTTATACTGAAATTTGCTTTAAAAGGCAGTGGACAGTTACTTCCACAAATTTTAGATGTAACACTACAATTGTCCTTCCTGTGGCTAATGTTTTTCATCTTTGCTTTTTCTGAAGCTTACTGTAGGAGTCTGATGCAAAGTTAGTTCAGAGGAGTGTAGGAATGAGCTTCTGAATTCCGTGAATTCTGTTTTGTTGTTGTTTTGATATTACAATATTAGAAGGCAGCTTTAATGCGATGTATGTTGCAATGTGTGTGACTGGAACTAGCTAATGGGATATGCAGAGGCATTTAATTTTCAGTTTACTACAGTAGTACTGAACACATATTCATAATCTCAGCTGTGTCCTTCCTTAGTGAAGGCCTTGTTTAATCTGACCAATCTTTAGTTATCTGCTGTGCTTATGACTTCTGACTGAAGATTTCCCAAAATGAGTTATCCTTACACCTAACCTTAAGCAGTAGATACTTCTGAACATAGTGATTTCCTTGTGCTCTTTGCTCTGCAGAGCTCTAACTGCGACATATTTGTACCAGAGGAGAATTTTTTTTTCACTGTGAAATAGCAGTATGTCATTGAGCTCAGAACTGAGATTGTTTTACATAGTAATATACATGTTTGGTGATGGTTCCCTATGCTGCTTCTCATAAACACTGTAGTAGAACTGAGCAGCTGAACTACATATTAGAAAAGGTAAAAATAATGATTATTGCAGCCAGTGTCAGCTGAAGAAATCACTTGTTTGATTTCTATAAATGAACATAATAGGAAAATTCCACTGGCTTTCTGCAGCATCCAAAGTTCCTTTCCTTACAGAGGGGAAAACATAGAATAAACCATACACTAAACAGTGTAGAGAGCTGTAAGAGCCTGAAGTAGCAGCATCTCTGACATGTGCCATTTTGCTTGGCAGTCATAGTGCTGAGAACTGAATATAAGAACCTTTACTAATCAAAGTCTCTTTTTTTCCCCTCTAATTATGAATTTGTACTTTTGGATACTCCTGTAGCAGAATTTCCCATTACTTGTCACAGTTCGATAATCCTGTCCCGTAGCTTGTTCTGACAAGGGCATCTCAGTTCAATAGTTATGGTCTGTAAGTACATCTGAGGAGCGTCTATGCCATCTGTCTGCACTGCTGGCCTTAGATTGTTTTGTTTGTTGTGGTGTTTTGTTTTGTTTTGTTTTTTTCTTTTTTTTTCAAAAAGACAAATACTAAAATAAGCTTTTGAGGGAGAGAGGAGTTAGAGCTCTAACTGTTAAGAATGCTAAGAGGCCACAGTTAAGTGACTTTCAGAAAGTTTCAGGGCATGAATGATCACTTCTCTACCGCAGAGACCTTGTTTCTTTCTTTGCCTCATCTTCTGTTAATGTTTGGTGGCTTCTGTTTGCTTTTGGAAAAATCCAGCTTCACTCCACATTGTGCAGAGTGCCTCTTAGGAATATTCCAGATCATAGTGTCATTAAGACGATGTGCCCAGACTTTGGTAAACATTTCATTAGGCACTGTGCTGTAAACATTGGTAAATATGCAGTGGAAATATTATAGGGAATTTTAGTGCAGCCTGAAACTCCTTATTCTGAACACAGGTAATTTAGGTACAATGACTTGGGTATCTTTAAGTTTAATTACACATTGAGTAAAACTTCTAAATTCTTCCACTTTCAGATGGCAATGGTGATTGGTCATTTTTATATTCAGAAAGCATATTGGCTTTTTTGTTGAAAAGAGAGGCTCTGGTTAACAGATTACTATGCTTTGCTTAAGGAAAGGAGAAGAGTTCTATGTTGAAAACCTGGCATTTATGGGACTTGTACACAGATCAGTATCTGTGCGTGTGCATGTATGACTTCC
>NW_010178928.1:28978-53030 GCF_000695765.1 Mesitornis unicolor
AAGGTTTTTGGAAGAAAGGCTGTGATGATGCAACAGTAGGAGTGGAAAGAACATTTGTATAAACACAGAAATGCCTCCTTAGTTTTTTTGTTTGTAGGCAAACGGAGGAAAGCATGCAGAGATGTAAAAGAGAAAGCATTAGAAATCAAAAGAATGAGCAAAAAAGCAGCAAATACACTGTAATGATTTTTCCCAGTTATTATATAAACTCTGTATGCTTTGGCTTCCTTCCCTGCAGAGGATCTCACTGGGTTAGTTAGGCTTTGGAAATACAGTGGGCACATTTCCATTTAAGCTGTAAAGACAAGATTTTCAAAATTGTGATTTCACCCCTCAAACAAGTTAAGTTACTGACTGATCTGTCACATTGGTTAGTGTACGAAGGTGAGTTTTGTAAACTTGTTCTGGTTTACATTTGAAGGTAGTGCCTAAATTCTTTGATCTGTTGTTTATCTTGACAATTCAGGCCTTTATTTCTCTGTGCTCATAACTGTAAGGCAGTAGACAGAATATGGAATAATCCCCTGATTACTGTTGCTTTTATCTAAGCATGGTGTCTCAAAGCCTTTGCAGGTCTGAAGTAAAAGGCCCTATCAGGTGTGAGAAAGAGTGGCTGCTCAAACAGGCAACCTTTGATTGTGAGAGCTGAGATAGGTACCCTTCTCTGCTGGTTTACAGCATCTGCTATAGTGGGCTTCTACATCATGGCCAAGTCTTCAGGCAGTGTGATCAAAATATATTCCAGTGGTTGGTTAAAAAGGCTGTTGTCTGAAGTCAGTTTTGACTGCTTTCTCTTGCTTTGATACTGTTCTCTGGCTACTGTGGTTTTAAAGTTTATTTTACTTTCTTCTCTTTGGCTTTTTTGCAAAATGTTCTCTAGATATTTCTCCTCTTTGGGTATTGCTTCAAAGCATCCTCTTCTCTCTATTTGGGATGTTTCTTTAGTAGAGTTCAGTGGAAGCTTTGTTCCAGCATATAAGATGACTTTGGGATTTCTTACCTGCCTAGCTTTGCTTGGTAAGTTTTATATTTGAATAGAAATCTTCAGTGACCCTGACCTTTCTAGAAGAAAACTACAAGTAGTTCTGTGAATACTTATTACAGCACGTCTGAGTGCATGTAAGCTACTGAATTAGAGATCAAGTTATAGTAGAAGTACATATCTTTCACTTGCTGGCTATTAGGGACTGAACCTTAATTAACCCCCCTGAGGTGACAGTCTTTAAAAACACTTTTAATTACATGAGGGACCATCAGGGCTTCTAACAATGACAGATGCAAACTATCATATTATTGGCCACCAGCCAAAGGCAGCATCATGGAACTGCTTTCCAGTTATACATACGAGAAAGATCCAAGAATATGTGTAGCTTTGTTGACAAAGTAAGAGAGAGAGATTTGCAGGTAAGAGATATTGCAGCACTTGCTACTGTATCAGATGTGACAGTTGCTTGAAGGTGGTGTCTGAGAAAAATAATTTTCAGAACTATTGTAATTTTGCTAATGAATACGTACAGTGAAATGTATTAATTACTTCCATGTAACCCTTTTTCTGAAATATTTATAATGCTCTTTTGTGGGATCTATCTAAATATTGATATTATATTTCTATTACAAGCTTTGTGTTTTTCCCCCAGCTTTAAGACAGCAAAATACTTCCTTTTTTTTCTTTGTTTAATTTTCTTTGGGTAATTATTGGCACAGAGACAAACATTTTGGTTTTACTCCTTTGGATTATAAAAGCTTTCACATAATACCACTCTAAAATTACTGTGTGAAAACATCTCTCACTTCTGTCAAAATAAAATATGATGCAGTAAAACCAGCAGGCATTTTAGTTTCCTCCTTCTCACTTCCTTATAATTCAGAGTAGTGCTCTGACAGCTGTGTATACTTTTCCATTTCTGTACCGTGTCCTGTAATCTAAGATGGAGGGAGGAGGAAGAGTAGTTTGCCCTGATCTTCAATATCCTTTTAGATTTGGTGTTTTTCCTTAAAGCATGTTATTAAAATAATGGCTATAAATGCAGTAACTTCCAGTCTCTGAAAGACAAAACGTTCTGTTCCCATTTGCAAGGCATGTTCCCATTGTCTAAGGTTTCAATGCTGTGTTTAGGTGTCCAGTGTATTTAGTTTTCTTAGGGCCAAGGTTTCTAGAAAGAGAAAATGTTTCCTTTCTGTTTAATTGGCTTTTGCCTCTGCCCTCTCCTTTAACTTCGTTTGCTGTTGTCTAGACCAGGGCTTGCCAGCATCCTGCATAGATGGGCTCTGCTTTAGTTGCCACCGCTCTCTTTTACAAGCATCTGAAGTCAGCAGAATGGCCTCATCCCACAGAGCAGACTAATATACTTAGTTTACTCTTACTGATTTGGAGTCAGATTTTTTTTTTTCCCCTCACCATTTTAGAAAGAATTAAACCCATTCTTTGTCTTCTCCTTGGCAAATTTGAGAATCAAGTAGTCATTAAAAGGAAAAGCTTAGCCATCATTTCAATGCGATTCTGTCCCACTCATCAATCCCGACTCAGTCTTCTGACATGAAAGGTAGTGGGTGTTTTCCTCAGTAAGTGAGAGTTGGTAGGAAGCTGTTTTGTTTCAATTTGAGTTCACTTTCCTCAGGGCAGAAAGCTTCTAAATTGTCATATTTGCCTCTATTTTTTTTCCCTTGTACAAACCCCTTTTAATGTTAATATATTTTAAATATGACAAACTTTAAACAAGCTGCTGCTGACAGGGATCAATACATCATCAGATGTAGCGTCCACACTGCTAACATTGTGTTTCCATGTGAATCATTTCAATGTCATGATGTTTGTTACTAAAGCAAAGTAAAAAGTATAGCATTTGCTCCTTAAGCTCTGAGTGCATACTGTTCTAGTTGTGCTCAGTACTGGAAATATTTCCAAGTCATTAGGTAGTAAGAGTTTTTCTAGGCAAGGCTTTTACTATACATAAATACAGAAATCTCCAGCTCCCTTCATTTTTCTTTCTGTAAACATCTGTCACTTATCAAAAGCCTCTTAGTTAGCTTAATTGTACAAAACTAGCTCAGGTTGCTACAGTCTTGATTTGTGAACCTGCGTATTTTTTCAGCGTTTTAGCCAACAGTTTTTTTAAAAAAAAAGAAGTCTGACTTTCTATGCAAGCAAAGAGAAGGTACAGGTTAGAAACTGAAGGCACGTCTTTCCCTGTGCTTCTTGACAATTGACTTCACTGGGGAGAGAGCAGAAATGTAGTGCACAGAAGTAGAAAGATCAACTTATTTCAGACACTTTTGACACTGTCCCATCAGTCTGTGTCCTGAGAATACAGGAGGGCAGCACTTGCAAGTTATACTGCACCTGAGCACACTTTCCCTGTAAAGCATGGGCCCTGCTGCTTGCTTGATTTTACCTGTGTGTGTGCGGGAGACTTGACAAGAGGCAATGAAAAAGGAAGGATGGGCTCCCAGGAGGAGTCAGCATTTCCATGCTCTGTTTGTTCCAGCATTGTTAGCAATGGTTTGTTATGTATAAAGGATAATGGGTCACAGGATGTTTTCTGTAAGGGGGTGGGATGGGTGTTGATAGTTTGTCTTTCATGTGTGGGGATTATGTCTCTTTAAAACAAACCAAAATACTCATAGGCTGTTTTGATGGTAGATAACTGATTTTATATATGATCAGAACAAAGCATGTATGTATAGACATTAATAACCCTATTCTAAATTTGCCCTATAATTGTGTATTTGTAACTTTTATGCAAAATGCCATGTCTTCCATGAAAGTAGTAGTATTTTAACTTTCAATTATGTCTTAAGGTTTTTTATCCAATTCATGTGTTTTAGTTAATTTGCAAATCCTATTTGGGTTAGAAGTTACCTAATCCTTACTGTTTAGAACTTAATGAGACTTCCTGAGGTAGAACAAATCTGCTTTAAATCTTTAGTGCATATTATGAAAATATGTACCTCTCAAAAATTGGGGCTTGCTCATTCAGTTGTCTTTTTTGCGTATTTAGATGCTAAACAATCTGTTGTTTGAACTGCTTTGCATTGTTGTAACCTGAACTGACTATAAAATCTGATTTCTGACTTTTCAACTCTAGGAATCTCTACCACCTGTCCAGTTTGACTGGAGTAGCAGTGGCCTTACTAACCCTTTAGATGGTACGTCTCTCCGTAGAGCCTCTAGCACCAGAGCTAGAGATAAGAAAGCTACAAAGTTCAGACAAACATCTATCTGCTGATTATTTTTTAAAATATACACACACACACATATATATTAAAATATATATAATATTTATTTCTTACTCCTAACTTTGGAAATTCAGGCTTTCTTTCTGATTAACTGTGCCCCTACAAGAAGTATTATGTAGTCTGAAAAATACTAAGTTAAATACTGTTTTAGATTCCTGCCATATGCTAGCGACACAGTGGCAATATTAACACTTCTTAATGTAAAACTGCAGATTATAATGGAACTCTGAACAAATGAGCATTTTAGATTGACGAGTTTTACTTCTTAAAGTATTTTTCACCAATGAACTATCTCTTTAGACATCCTTTGACAAACTTGTGTATAGTGGCTACTTCAAAGCACAATATTTTAACCTCAAACTGTTTGCAAAAGATACACTTCTTGAGCTGAAAGTTTTCAAATTTACTGATAATTTTATATTCCAAAAAGGTGACTTAATCTGTTATCATTTTTGCTTACACTCAAGAGCTAATTATAGCAAATATATTAAATTAAAGAGGTAGCTACAAACTTATTTGTATCTGTAAATGTATATATAGTTATCACATAAAAGACCCTTCACATATGTCTATTTTAATAGTAAAGTGACTTGTGCCACCGCCTTCAGTCTCAGAAATGTGAGTGCATACAAGGGAAATAAAACAAGTTTTGGAAACTTGTTTGATTGACAGACTAGAAGCCTGTAAAGAAACGGATACCTTTATGAGGAGCCACCTAACAGCAATTAATTCATGACACATAAGTTGTTCAAAAGTAGGCTAAAATAAACTGCATCTTTTACTGCAGTGGTGTTGCTCTTGGTGTTGTTTCAGAACATGTGGGATGTTGAGTTTGGATAGCAATATCATGGTGCTGAAGGAAAGCCTGGATGGACCCTTTTGCTGTTGTCTGGTGTCTTATTACTTCAGTCAATCATCATGCTTGCTTTTTAACAAACAACTTCTTTAAAATGTATCTTGGTTTGGTTTGTTTTAGTACTAAAGGGGAACAGTATAATTTACCAGTGAGGAACTGGATATGAGAATGGCATTTGTTACCCTGTGTTCATGCTGCTTTAAGATAATGATAATTAATAGCTTAAAGCTGCTAAATAAAACCTTAAAGATTTTTTTTGTTGTTGTTCTTTGCTGTTTGGGGATCTGCTGAGTCTTCCTGATCAAAGAATAGCTATGAGGGGAGAAAAAGCCCACTATGTCCTAACTATCAATCGACCTATATATTGTTTCCCTTTAACTGATCACATCTTTCTCTCTGAGTCGTGCTGGTTCTCTTTCATTTCTAGATTGAAATAAATATATCTATTTTAAAGTTACTAGTGTTGATTTCCTTGCTGCATTGTACATGAGGAAATGTGCACTGAATTAAGTTGTTAACATTTTAGAAGGTACAAACTAATACTGTAAGCATTGTTTTCATGTCAATTTTTAAATTGCGTACTGAGTACTAATTATAACTTGCATGTTCAAGTGTGTGTCTTACCCCTTTTTACACATAAACCCCTCCCTTGGCTTACCTTCTATATGGCTGCCTACCAACACGGTCACTGAATTTCAAGCTAGTGGAGGTTCCACTCTTCTGAACCTTGATTTCTTTGGGCCCGTGGATGACAGTAGCTCTAGCAGCACCACCACAATCCCAGGTCAGCAGAGTGTTAAAACCACAAATGTAATATTACAATGACTTACTAAAAGCATGAGCACATCACTTGACTTTCCTATAAACAAGGAGAAATTTTACACCGTGTTTCTCTAAAATGTCTTTCTACGGCATTTTTCCTTTTATCTGTGTTGTTTTTCTGATGTTTTGTATCGAGTGTGAAGTATTTAAAAGGTACTGTCAGCTCTGTCTTTGTCACATGCTGGAAGAATGAATGGCTCTCATGCTCTTGCAGATAAGATGTTAAAACACTTGTTTCAAATGGGGAAAATTTGAAAGCTAAAAATTGAAAAAATGAAAAATGCTGTAGATGTGGCAATGCAAAAAAATTGAGGCTTGATCCTTCTTCTGAATTAGTGTCTCCAAATTACAGAATTATACTGTTATTTTGAAGTTATCAATATAAAGTTATGAGGTTTAACCTATCACAGCCCCACTGGTTGCTGTTAATGTGTGTGTGTGTGTGTGTGTGAACTAACATGAATGATAAAGTGAAAAAAGTGTTTTAACAACATTCATAATGGAAAACAAGGATAGTTGCATGTTTGTGGGACACAAGAAGTTCAGGAAGGTCAGTTATAAAACCAGAGCACTTCATCTGCAACTTACTCCCTTAAAAAGGAGATGAAAACACCACTGTCTCCACTGAATAATATGTAAAAGTAATTTAATTCACTTATCACATGGTTTTGACATGCTCTGAGTATTTTGTGCGAGCTTGTGAAAGCCTACACTTAAAATAAATTTCTGCAGGAATTTAAGGGGATATTTTGGGGGTTTATCCTAGTGCATAGGTTAAGTAGATAAGGCAAATACTCTTCGAATACAGTGCCTGAAGCCACGATAATCACTTTCTTCTTAGGATGGGGTTTTTTCCCCTCTTAGTGATTTAAATTTTTTTTAAACCCAAATTTTAAGAGGTTTGGGGTTTTTCCACATATCAGATATTTGCTTATTCTTGTATTTTATTTAAAATAAACAACAACAACAAAAACCCAAACAAAACAAAAACAAAAACCCCTGCTTTTTAGTTTTGAATGCAGATCATTGAAGACAATTTTGCGGCATCGCATTCCAAGTCTTTTTATTCCACCCTTGAGAAATGCCATTCCCAGGTGAAAAATGGCAGGTTTGTCGTGAGTGACTGGTAGCAAATTCAGGACACTGGAGTCTTACAGATCCTTTTGTAAAGTGAGTGCAAGTCTGCTGACGCAGAAGGCATCAGTACCCATGCAGTCGGGTACGGTCTTGTGCCCTGATGGTGCACACACATGAAGTGATTATTGGAGGGGTACTCTATTAGCCTTTTATTGCTTTTTTTTATGTTGTTGCTGTTTCATGAAGTTACAGGTATTATCACCTTCCCTGGTATGCCTTATAGTGCAGATTTTTGGGTTTGGTGGTTTATTTTTGTTTTATTTGGCTTTTCTTTCCTCCTGACTTGTTTCTGGGAAAGTCGTTTGTTTCTTGGCTTGCAGCTCGTGTGTTTGTGTGCCTGTTTAGGAGCTTTGTGTGGGGTTTGGTTGGCTAACTTTCCTTCACTATCTCATTAAGGTTTTGCAGTGCTTTCCTTAAATACTCTCTAATCATTTGAATAAAATAGAGAATATGCAACCTTTAAAATAACTAAAGTAATTGAAAGGGAATTTGTTAGATCTTTTGGCTTAAAAACCAACCTTTTCTAAGTAATAGAAGTTTTTTCTTTGGAGACCTTAATCCCATTTACTCTAGATCTACACTGTATTCTTAATCTGATTTCATCAGTAGCTACAATAAATTTAATAAATTTGCACTTTATAGGGAGTTACTAATTTCTAGTGTGTTCCTACAGATTTAGTGTATTGTTTTATTTTTCACGTTGATAGTTTAACAAATGTAGCTGAGTAAGAGGTGCCTAAAGAACAAAAATTGAGCAGTGACATCGCACTACAATGAAAATGAATTCAGGACCGTAAATGTGAATATCTAAATGATGTAACTTACAAGGTTGCATTTAACATTTGTTGCTGAGTTGCATGTCAAAGAACTTCTCGTTTCAATTAGTTTTACCATTCGTACCTTAATGGGATTTCGCAGGCTTCTGCAAGTCAAAGTGTATTTCTTCAAATCTTCCTCTCCCTGTTTGAAAGTGGATATTTTATGAAATAGCTGGACTTTCTCCTATTTCCAAATTCTGTAAACATCTGACAGTACTTAAAGTCTTGGTATACTGGTCTCAGGACAGTACCTGTTTTGATGTTTTTTATGAAACTGGATGAAACTAACTTTGAAAATCCAGACTTGGGAAATACAGGTTGAAAGGAGATCTGTTTAATTTCTAATGAACTTATATTAAATGGAGGAAATATTTCCCCACAGTTCCTGCAGCTTAACCAGGTGATTTTCTTAATTTTACTTTTTGCTTGGCATAGGTTCCTAACACTTAACTTGTGCAGAAATGACGAATGGTCAAGACATTGCTTGGGGAGAATTCATGCAAAGCAGGCGTGAGGATTATGAATCTCATCTGTTTGCACACATAGTACTTCAGTTACCGGGTGGAAAGGGCAGGACAGTAGGCACAGGTGCCTATTTTTGTCTAGTATTCTTTTGGTATTTCAGGAGTGCTTCTAAAAGTGTCTTGGTCCAGGCAAGTAAACGGACTAAGATCATCAGCACATCAGTTTATAAATGCTGGTTTTATATTCGGTAGCTACATGGGGCCGTCATGTCCCAAGTAGTTGACACGTTTCTTCTGCAGTAGTAGGAAATGCTTCTGTGTTGTCCAAACCAGCTGGCATTAGTGTTACACTTGCTTAGAACACAACAAATTCCATACAACAATTCTACACTATTTTTGAAAAACATTTAAAATTGTGGACGGCACATAAGCATGCTTCATTTAAACTCATTAATTATAAATTATAAAATAGCTGAAACTGTAACTAGAGGAATATCACCAATTTAAAATGCTTCTGAGCAACAAAATGTGTTGTAACCGTTTCCTCTTGATTTATTGTGATAATTCTTATTCCTGAAGACTTTTTTACATACTTAGTATCTAAAAAACATACTTAGTGTCTAAAAAACATACTTAGTGTCTACAGATGTGATGCTTGATATCAAACAGGTAGAATTTCACCCATACATATCTATTTTTTTTGGATGCAGATTTCCACTGTTTGCTTTGTTTTCAGAATGACCTCTGCTGGTAAAATTTGAAATCCACTTGCAACATGTATGAAACTAGAAAATCAAGGCCGAAACATCCAGATACTTGATGCTTTGTAAATAATTGACAGATGAAAAGGGAGCATAGAGTAAAAGTTTTGGTAGCATTATACATATAAGTATAGCGTAACTTTTTAAATGCCATTCCACTTGTATGTATCATAAAAGCTGCTTTTCCTCACTTGAAAATTTTAACACAACCTCTTGTGAAAAGCAAGATACTAAATGCACTCTAATGCATGCCCGTGTTGTGTGTAATCTCCTGTTAAAGAGTTGTTCCCTGTAAACGTGCAGCATTCTTTTATTACAAACAGTTGTGATGAAGTAATTGAAACAATCTGTTTTAACATAGGTGACATTTCTACAGGTGTTTCACTCTAAAAAGTAAATCAAGTTTGTTTTGTTTACTCTTAGACTGAGACCTTGTATGCCAGACTTGATCCATTATATGTGTGTTTTGTAGTACAACTATAAAAGCTGCTGAAAGAGGAGAGAGGGTGGTGGTTCAGAAATGCAGACATGTTCTGTCATGTTCTTTTCATGTGTCTTGAAATTAAAAAGTATTCAGATGTTTACAGAAAACAGTCTCTAGCGAGTTTGTCTGTAGCTAATTATGGCTCTGCTTGCCTCCAACCATCACTGATTATCATTTTATACTATAAGGTGTGGATCCTGAGTTGTATGAATTGACAACCTCAAAACTGGAAACTTCCAATGCAAGCAACAGAGTGACTGATGCCTTCGCAAGACTCATGTCCACAGTGGAGAAGGCAAGCACGTCCACAAGGTAAATACTCTGTGCTTTTTTTCTTTTTCTATGGGTGGCACAAAATGTGAGGAGTGAATGCATGTGCTATTTTAAGTCAGAAGTTCTTGAGTGATCAAAAGGCTTAAATTTAATAAATAAATTTAAGTATGAAATTCATAGTACATATGTAGTTCATATCTCATGTTAACTCTAGAATAAGGTGGGTGATTCTTTCAGTTCCTGGGCTGAAAGAATACGGTCACCAGGACATAAGTTGAAAGCTGGAGCCAAAGACTGAACTGGAGGAAGCAACTTCCTGAAGAGCAAGGCTGATTCCCGAGAATGGAAGGGTAAACTGAATCCCACAGCTCAGTGACCCAGGACTTTGACAGAAGACTCTCCTGAGCCCTCTGTGTAATTTATGGGTATGGAATGTTGGGTTTGACTAGTTGGCCTTTAAAGGTCCCTTCCAACCCAATGCATTCTGTGATGATGTTCCACAAGTAAAATGATCAGTGATTAATAATTATGACAATATTTATCCCTTCCCATGTATTTCTAGCACCTGTCAAAGCTTCAGTGACCAAACATCAGATATGTTTTGGTGTTGCAAGTTAAGGAACGAGTGTGAAGTTAGTTTAAGATGTCCTTTCTGCTTCATAGATGACATGTGAAGTTCTTCTGTACTTTTTTTGGAGGTAGAACCTATATAAAGGCTTTAAGTGTCAAATGTCTTTCTTGAATGGGTACAGAGTAGGCTCTCCATTTATAAGCCTGTAGTCTTTGCATTGTTTGGTTGGTTGGTTTTTTTTTGAAGGTGTATCTTAGCAGAAGAATTCTGGACTGTCTTAACATGTAATTAATGCATGTGCCCATTAAAAGAATCGCTGGGTGATTTTTACCAAGTAAAATGTTCCTGTTGTTTAGGAATTGCATGCCTCAACATGCAATACATAATTAGTTGCTTTGCAACTAATAGATAGTAACATATCCTCACTGATAAGTGAACTTTGGAGTTTATTCAGCACTCTAAAACTACATGGATGCCTTTCTGTGCAGCATAGCACTTGGAGAGTAGGCGTGGTTGAAGAGTTGTGGCAAACATAGTGATTTGTAGTAGTGGGAGATAGCTGACTTTCTTAAAATTACTAAAGCTGTAATTTTAAAGAGCCCTTCTAAAACATGCTCCTGCGGTGAAAATTGAATAAAAAAGACCAACAAGTCATGACATTTCAAGGGAGAACCAGTAGAGGGAACTCCCCACTTCAATGCTGATTCTTCTGTCTCAGCTTCTGGATTGCCTATTTTTCTATCCATGGAGTGCATATACTCTTTCTGAAGATGCACTAGTTGGCAAGTTTGGCTTTTGCTAATTAGAAAACATAGTTACAGTTGAAATATTTGTATAATATCTTCCAAGTCGAACTTAAAACTAACTACAAATTCACATCAGGACACACAAACTCCAAATGTATCATCATTTTATTTCCACTCAGATTTGTACCTGCTTGCTTGTTTTTTGTCTTAGCTTACTTTTTCTTTGCAAAGAAAAATGTAATGGGGAAAACTGCTTTGCTTAAATAAAAGTTGACCTTCATTTTGCAGTATTGTTGGTTTTTGATATGCAGTGTTTGGGATTTTTCCCAATGTTTCCGTGGTGCACTTGAAAACTTTTACTTGTGCTGTTAAAGCTCTTTATCCAGATGTCAAAATTCTTCCCCTGTTCTAGAGAGCATTGCTTCCTGATGGGAAGAGGTTCTAGATCTGTGCTGTGGCCATGTATTGGGCTGTTGAGAGAGCCCGAGACCTCAGACTTGGCACTTGAATTCAGGCACACACAAGGATTAGCTGTTTTAAAGCAGCTGTTTTCAGTATTCAAAACTTTCTGTATGTTTTTTGTCAACTCTGAATTTTAAAAATTTCAAGTGTGTTTTTCTTTTCTGATTTCATGCTCTCCAAAAGCAAAGCAGTCTGTTTTTCTGTTTTTCAACCTAGAGACCCTCAGATATAAGAAGGTCTTATCTCAACAGCATGCCACATATGTTGCAGTATGTTAGCTTTTCCTAATGAACTTATTTTTCTTTTAAAATTTGTATATTATTTTTTCATGAACTAGAGACTTTAAAATAGGAGTGGCTGGGTCCAGCCAGTTCAGTGAAGGTGACATTCATGCATGAGCCTGAAAACACAGACTGTTAGCCATTCATGATAACTGATTAGGGAAAATGTGGCCAGGGACAACTTCAGTTGTGCTTAGATTATCCTAGGTCTGTCTGTAACTTGTCTGTTCTCAGGATCTTTGAGGATAATGTTTAGAGTGAAAATACCATTGTTCAGCTGTAGGGAAGCCATGTGAGGAGTCATCTTTATCTGAACTAGCTCCATCATTTGCTTGCAAACTGATCTCTTGAAGTTGGAAAGTAATTTTCTCAGAAGGAAAGCGTTGGAAGAGGAGGGGAGACTTCCCCCTCAGCTTGAGTCTGAAACCTTGACAGCAGCAGTAAGTGTTGAAGGTCAGGGATCCAGTGCAACTTCCACCCAGGGAGGCTCTGCAGCCTTGCCCAGTTCTGTAGAATTGGCAGAGATCAAAAGCTTATCTGCTGTCTTTTTGAAGGAAAGCAGAGCACTGATAACTTTTCAAGTAATGGCCAAAACTATTTTAATCTGGAAATTCTCCTTGTGGGCAGTGTTGGATGGAGCAGGCTAACCCTTAATTACAGAATGATTTTAAGTGCATTTCTCTAATCAGCTCATTGTTGCTACTGGAGTGTGGCCTTGCTGGTGCTATCCACAAAGCCCTTTGCAAACATGAGAGGTGACTGTGAAGTACTGAAGGAATTGAGTGCTGCAGGAAGGGCTTGGAATGTAAAACAGAACAGTGAGGTGTCGGTGCTGCATCGACAAAACATTCCCTATTTCTTGCTAAATTTTCTTTCAGCAACTTTCCTGCCTGTCAGTCTGGCTAATTTCTTGCAGGTTAGTGTTAGCATGCTTTTGGAAAGGAAATTTCATGCCAATAGGTAGAGGGACTTGAAATTATTTGCTTTTGCTTGGGTAAGGGCATCCCTTCTGTCTTGTGAGGAACTGTTACCTAGTGCAAGAGAAGAGATGGATGGGGGTGAAGCGTTGTACAAGGTAGTTTTAACACCTGAATAGGCAGAGACCCTGTTTTGAGCCACGGTTGTGTCCTTTAATGGTTTAGTAATCAAAAGTTCTGGTTCCAGAGCAGACAGAGGTAGTACAGCTGCCACTGACAATCCACTTGAGTGTCCGTTCTGTAAGCCATGGTAGCTAGAAATTAAGAGTGCATGAGTAGAAGTTTTGCAGTGGCCCCCACAGACCAAGGTTTAGCAAAATAATCTCTTGACAGTGGGAACACCTTCAGCAGAAGTCATGGCTGAAATTAATGAACCTGACATGGTTCTTTCTCTTGCCTCAGTCAAGAGGCATCACAGTTATTAGATAATCTGGTAAGTTTTAATGATACAAACAATCTGCAGTGATGATGCTACTTCAGCTTTTAAGTTTAAAGAGTTTGTGAGTACTACTTTAGGTTTGCTCTGGTGATATTTGCCGCTGAAGGTGCTGGCTGTTATCCAGAAAAGGTACTTACAGGTTCCAGTTTTATTGTCTTCTAGAGGAACCTGTCTCTCTCCATTGAGGAATGGAGACTTCAGGCTGTCTCATCCCTCTCTACACTGAGATGATTTTAAAAAGGGGTTTAAGCCTCATTACCAGGTGATTACCAGACTATTATACGATAGCTGTAACTTTGTAGTAGTTAAATAATGTTGGTGTGTCCTTTATAGATACTTTTTACAGAGTACTTCAGGTAGACCAGTTACTGCAAAGGTCCTCTAGCCAGGAGGGGATCATTCAGTCATTGGGTGACGTTTGCATCTGGCGGTGCTTACTGGTGTGCGTGTGTTGCAGTGATGTTGCAGAGACCAGCTAATCCAGCAAGAGCAATAGCATCTTCCTGTGATGAGGGTCCTCATTATGATCACCAAATAAAACGCAGCACTACCTCTGGGACCTAGCAGTGCCATTTCTTAGCGTGCCACATTTGAGCAAAAGAGGAAGAGTTATATAAATAGCAAGGTGTGTGTGAGCTCCATCTCGGTGCCTGAATAACAATTGCAGGAACTCCTTTTAATGCAAATCTCTTGAGTCAGCCCTCTTCCTTTGGTTTCTTCTGTAAAACACTCCTTTGTTAGCTGTTAGTCCTTGATCACCAGGAGTTTGTACCTTTAAGAGGCTTGTGGTAAGTGATTATTAATAGTGGTACCAGATGCTGATAACACAGTGGTGGGTGACAACCACATTTCAACAGCTCAGAGATAGTCCTTCGAGTGCAAACAGAGCTGATTGTGGAGTTGTTGGAAAAGAGGAGGCACATACTGGCGCTCTGCTTCTTCCTTCAGTAAATCCAGCACACAGCTTTGTTTATCCTCTGGAATTTGGTAATCTGCCTAGTCAGTGGCTCATGAAATTCCACTGCAGCAGAGAAAAGAAAATATTGCTATTCTAGTGAAGGAAAGTCAGATTGAGTATCTAGGCTGCCTCATTGAGAGCTCTTTCATCAAGTGGAAATTTCAAGTAGCAAACAAAAGTGATAGTTCAGTGTCAACACAATGATCAGTGATGTCAAGGATGGGTTTGACCCCAGCTCTTTTTCTTTTTTTTTTTTTTTTTTTTTTTTTTTACTTCTCCTAACTAAGAAATTCTGAGACTGCTACTGAAGCAAACACATAGTGCCTTGCTTCCCCCTCATCTCTTACCAGTTCAGGAAACAATCCTGATGGGTGCTGACAATAGAAAATACAAATATGTGCTGCTGTGTGATCAGCGTGGTGATTGCCCTCATATGAGCTCGGTTTAAATGTCATAGCTAAGATGAAATATAGAAAGGAAATTTCTAAAGTGTTCTAGGGAAAGGCAATTTATTTGGTTCAAGCCTTTTGACTCAGCTTTTTGGCCCGAAAATGAGGGAGCTTATTTAGCTAGAATTTCTAATGTCATTATAGGGTGCAGTAGATGCCTTTTTGGAACTGGAATACTTGTGGTTTTTAGTAATACGCAATGTTCTTCAAGATAAGCCAGATGTGTGTAAAGTATGTGTGTCTGGGCATGGAGAGGGGTCTTCTGTAGCAGTCTGAGCTGCTCTTCATTTTACTTAAGAAATGTGAGTTTCTTGCATAATAGTGAGAATCAAATAACATGGGATTCAGTCTTCTTTATTCATTTGCACTCAATAGTTCTTGTGGATAATCCAAAAGGCAAAGTAAACACCAGTGGTTCCCAGACTGCTGTATGTATCGTTATGGCTACACATACTACTGCAAAGCAAGTAGCTAGAAGTTGTGAGCTACCTTTTGCTACTGATGAGCCCTCGGGGGAAAAAAAGGTTTGTGGAACATGATGTAGAGTGGTCTGATGTATATTCTGAGTACTGTCATATGGGAAACACAGCATGAGAACCTTCTTTTTCTTTTAAAAGTATTAAGAAGTAAGGATCTTCTTAATGTCCTTTCAAGATTTTTCCATTTTATTTTGAAATATACTGGATTTACGTTGTTTAGAACTAATGCTCCTATTGTCTTATCCATAGAATATTTTCAGTGTTGTTTCTTCCAGTGAGTAGTCCCAGAATGACATTCTGGAACTTAAAAAAAAAAAAAAGTTGTGGAAAAAAAAAATACCATCTGAATAGACAATCTTTTTTTTTCCTTATTGCAACAATATTCAGGAATGTTTTGCTGACTTTTTAACATAAAAAGTGGTGTTGGTAGGCAGATAGATATTATAACATTAGACTACCTTCAAGTAGCTTTACAGAAGTGCCTGTCAATGGGAGACAAACTGCCAGAACGTTGCTTCAATCAGTGATTCTTTCAGTGATTCAAAGGATATCAGGTACTGGATTAATGCACTTTGTTCTTTTCTTCTCAACAGGAAGCCTAAAAAGGAAGAACATCTTAGTGAAGAGGCTGCCAAGGTGATTTCTAGCCTTCCTGACTTAACTTTCATGCATGCCAAGGTGTTGATGTTCCCAGCCACATTAACACCTTCAACAAGCTGCCAAGAAAAGGTAGACTAAAGTGATGTGAATTGGACGTTTTCTATTGATTTTTTTTTCCTTCCCTCTGTGGGTCGTAAAAAGCAACCTTGCTTTAATTGAAAAAAATCAAGTTCAGATGATTTGTTGGTAAGCAGCACTAGAAAGGTATACATAGTAATGTATATTTATTTACATACTGGAGTCCTAAATTTATATTAGAGAAAAATGTAAATAATTGGGGGTAAATCTTTTTGAAGATCTATTCTTTTTGTTGTGCTGGGGTGTATACATTTATGTCTTTGTGAAATACACTGGTGGTGTCCTTCTTACAAAACTTTAAAAAGTTTTAAAAAAATTCCTAGAAACACATAATGAAAACTTCAATCTTCACATTCTGTGAAGTTTCCCTTGAAGGTTTTCAGATTGCATTGAGCATCTTTTTCTTTTCTGCGTATATTAAAATACATGTTGCTGGGAAAAAAACAAATGGTTACGTTGTCCCTTTGCAGGCTTTCAGTTTTTGTTTCTTTAAAACCCAGTAATTTCTTTTCTGTTTCAACAAGCTTAACATGTATTCTTCCTTTTCTTCTTCCCCCTCCCCTGCCCCTGGTTGGTTGATCAACTTTTATGTTCTTAATTTCAATAGTATGGCTCTGTCACTATATAGCCTTTTGAAAGGTATGATGTCAGTAACTTCTTGTTCCAGTTATGGATCACTGTCTAAACACTTGATTTTTGGGGGGTCATTAGAAGGTTGTCTGCTTTTAATCAGTTTGATTTGGAGAAGAAGGACCAAAACTATATGAATGTCTTACAATGAAATTTACCTGTTAAAAATTTTTATGTTCTGTTGTACCACTATTCCTGTTTGATTTTGCACAGTGTAAAATTGACATAATCATAGATTGCTATGGTTTTAGGCTGTATATACAGTAAAAACTATGGGTTGTAAATGTCTGGGGAAATTCCTATGGAAAAAAAAGAGCTATGTAGAAGAACCTCTAAAAAGGTCAATGTGCATGCCCAAGGTCTTTTGAGATTTAAGTGTGTAAATTTCCTTTTAGCTTACACAAAATAAAATAATTTAAAAGATACATTTGTATAGAGTCTGCTGTCTTTTTATACAGAATGTATACATGATTGGAGTTTTTGTTGATGGTAAAATTTGATGCACTGCATTAGCAGTCCCACAAAACTCGTCTGGCAGGGTCCTGCAGAACGAGAAGCAGGCTTTTCTTTAACTGTCCTGTCTCTTTGAATGTGCTATGATGTAGTCTTTTATTTCTTTCTCCAGCTTGCCTTCTGGCTTATAGGGTGATGTGGCTCAAGACATGTTAGTGTTTTGGGTTAGAAACTTCTTCAGAGTGATCAGCAATACTGAGCTGTAAAAAATTCTGGTGTGGTGAGAAAGGACAACCGGATTTGCCTATTTCTTAGCTAGAAATAAAGATGTAAGCGTAGTGTTGACTTAAGTTTCCTAACATGTTAGCTTGCACTGTAGCTCTTCCAGCAACATCTCTCAGAGGGTATCAGTGGACTGTCTGCAGGTAAGGCATGCTCTGGGTACTGATATTTCTTAAAGGTGCTTTGCATGGACATAGACTCCCCGTGTCTAACCTTTACTGTGTGCACTGCTCTTTAAGTGTTCAGTAGTCACCACCAGTTCATCAGTTAACATCTAGTTCTGAGAAATCCGCAATGCATTTTCTTACCTCTTCTTCGAATTCTTTATCATCTGACAGCACTTGGGCCAGAGAAGTTAGAGTTTGGTGTCATTAGCTGGTAAGCTGAAATGTCCTTGCAAAAGGAAGCTTTTTTTTTCCTTCTAGGGGAGTCCTCTTGAAATGTCTTCGAGACACGAGTGCTGGAGCACCTTTGTGAACGCAGCAGTTGCAGTGAGTGGTGGCCACTCAGAACTGAGGGAGCTGCTCCTGCACTTGTGATAAAGTTATTTGTAAAGTCTAAATTGGCTCCTTTGCCCTCCAATTAGTGCTTCAGTGTACAGTGCTGTGGTATCAAACTGCACCCTGTTGTAGCTGAAAAGGTTTATGCAAAAGCCATCTGCTTTACTGTCTATCCCCAAAAACTCTTCTATTTGCTCCTTCTGCACGTTTTCATTACAGCACTGATTCTGCGGCTGTTCCATGTCGAAATTGGCTTTACAAATCTCACAGGTTTAGCATAGGATTCTTTAGTACGGGTTTATGGTATCATTCAGTTCTGGTGTAGGTTAAAATCAGTCCTTTTGTTTTTGTAACTGTGGTGTGTCCCTTGAAGCCAGAGTAGTGGTATAGCTGCAGTAGAAAGCTATAGCTATTGTTTCAAGGAGAATGTGTTTAGGAGCTGACTCGTGATCCTTGTCTGACAGCAAGTGGACTGAAGTATTAAGGAGGGGGGTTGGTGGAAGTGCCAGCTGCAAGTTGATCTTTAGTCTCCTCACAATTGCCTCTAGAGGCAGCTGCCCATTTGTCTTCCAGTCTCCAAGTGCAGTACTGGTGGCCCGCTGTAGATGGGGGAGGGGAAAGAAATGGCAGAGGGGGAAAAGGAGATTTCTATTGTGACTGATGTACCAGTCTGAGACTTTGTGAAACCTGGTACTACCTAGAGTGTGTGTATGGGGTTTTTACGTCCTTTCTGCCAAAAAAAAAAAAAAAAAAATTGCATCACACAGACCTTCACACTGCTGAAAGACATAAATCTTCCATCTAAATTCAGCCTTTTGAGGTGGATGCTGCTTGCCTTATAACGTAGCATTGCTTTTGGTATCCTAGCTTAAGCCCCCTTCTTTTTTGTCAGTTGTGGGATGGACAGACAGGCTCCTCTACCTCTCTCCTGTCTTGTACTGACAGCTTTGTTCTTATGCAGAAAGTTTTGTCTAGCAGATCCCGCCGCATCGGGGTTGTCCTTCCATGTTGTTCCCACTGACACAGCATGCCTTATCTAGTTTAATCTCACCAGTAGGTTTATGGCAGGATGTTTATTGATACTTTCTGCAGATACGTGTTGCTGTGCATTGTCATCAGACATGTCAGTGTGCATCACATTCACTCGAGAATTAGTGCCACTTAATAGTGAGGTTCTTATGTGCTTATCCAACAGAAGAAGCGGAGGATACTCGGTTCAGATGCAGTTGCCTGAGTTGGAACATAGCCATGAAGCAAAGTCCAAAACTCCCACTGTGAAGCAAGCTGCAGGCCCCTGAATGACTGCTGAGAAGAGCTGGACACTGCTTGTATTATCCAAAAGACTGCACTCCGATGCTCAGTAGTTCAGTGCTGACGTATCGGGAACATTACCACCTGCTGCAGGTGTTAGCAGTGCTGCACTTCCCACAGCACTTGAAACGTTAAGACCTCAGAATATCATTAGCTTGACAGATTCATTTTGAGTTGCCAAAAATAAAGCTTACAAATAATGTATGTAGATGCCCTCAAATGCAGTTAGCGTATACTGAAGTTAACCCTTCATCACATTGGATTGTTGTAGAGAACTTTACCTGGTAATGAAATCAGCATGTGGAAAAGTTTTGCTGTTGGACTGTAGGACCACTGCATTTGGGCTGAATATCTTGTAGTCTTTATTGGATGTGAGGGAGACTTAGCTCAGCGCACGTAGAATGGATCAGCCTTGACCCAACTGCTTACATCTAGGTGCAATTCTTTTGTGCCAGTTCTGTACTTCTGCATAATTATCTCTGAAATTTTGGAGCAGTCTGAAAAATACACTTGAATATAATTTCTACAAGCATGTGGCACCTAGTAATTGCGTAGCACCTGCTAGGAGTACATGCTATAAAGGCAGAGAAGTTTTTCATAAACTGGCCTCTGTGCTGAATAGCACAGCCACTGAAGGCAGGAAGCAGTCTGATCTTCTCCCTTAGATGGGCTAGAAACAGGGTGAGAAGGGGCTTGAAGAAAGCAAAAAACAAGAGCTCAGGAGAAGCTCTGAGTAGGGGAAATAAGAAAGTAGAAGAGGACTGGGAGTGCAGGCAGCTGGGATAGCTATAGAAAGAGCAGGTGGTGGAGAAAGTAGGATATAAGCATGAGGAGCAGGGGCATTTGGAGAAGAGAGAAAGGCTGGGATGCATTACAGGTGCACACTGTGTGCCCACTGGCTGCTTTTCTCCAAAATCTGGAACTGAGCCTCAAAGACCCAAGTCTCTGTGTTACTGTACTGCAGAGAAAATGTGTTGAACCTGTTAGGTGAGTGTAAATTGCATGTGTCACAATGGCCTGCTATTGCTGTCAATTATTTTTGGTAGAGCTGGACTGCAGGCATAAGGGTTTAAAAACAGCTGTTGGTTTAAAAGCAGTGCTTTTTTTAGCACTGATACAAGTCCAGATGTGAGAAGATTTTTTAAAATATTTTTTAAATAAGGAGGTTCATTATGAATCCAGACTGTAGGTGTAAAATAAAATCCTCAAAAGCTAAGCTTTGCTGCTGTGATTTGGAACTGCAACTTCAGTCCTGTCATGCATCTGCAGTGTGACAGTCATTACTTACATATCATCCTGTCTTCACCCGATCCTTGCCTCATGCCCTGCGCAGATTTATTCTCTGAATCAGTGTAGTGCATCGAAACTCTTCTCTGCAGGGCCTCTGCTTCATATGGCCAAAGAGAAAGGACGGCCTTATGTGGAGAAGGCACAGTGGAGTGCAACACTCTTTTGGCTTGAAGCAGCTGGCCATGCTGGCTTTTTTGCAGGAGGTCACTTGTGTATTTCTGTCATTTGGTGCCCAGCATGAGTTGACTGTGGGAATGTGCAGAAATACTAATTGTTCCAGGATGTAACTTAAGCCGTTAGGAGCTTGGCTTGTTTGATATACAACCAGTGCTCTGTGACACCCAGGGATCAGCTTTATGTGCTAAGCACCTGAAACTGCTGGAGCTCTTTTTTTCATCTTGCCAACCTCTTCTTGAACTGGTAATACATGTTGTTATCCCTGCAATACAGCAAGGTTGCAGAGATCAGCTCTGTTTGAAATGCTGTGCTCCTCTTTGTATTTTGTCAGTGATACCTGACAGAGATTCAGCTGATGTAGGTATTGTACACATCTCAAAGGCATAGGGGAATGCTCACTGTCTTGTGTCTGGATTCACTATATGGTCACTGAAGAAAAGTATGTTCCTAGTTTAGAGGCTCTGAATCTTCCTCTGCAGATCCACTGATTTTTGTCAGGACCATACTTACCTCACATAAGGGCACATATCTCTAGAGGTTCCTAATGCTATACTCCATATAGGATTTTGTGTCTTAAATAAGGCTTGGGACTACTTGTAGAATGTGATAGGGCAAAAAAACTACTTCCCATTGAACTAAAAGAGACACTGGTCCTGTGGAAAACGAAATAATGAGACTTTAAAGACTGATTCGAAATGGAGTCAAATTAAGGTGGTATAGGTATTTTTGAATGTTTGCCAAAGCAGACTTAGTAATCCTTCTGGCATGATTTTCCATGTGTTTAATGATCTTTCTGGCATAGTTTTGTATGTTTAAAATATGTACCCACATGTGTAATAAACTGAACTGAGGCATCAAAATGAAGCTGTCCCTCTCAGGCTATATGCTCTAAGGCGCTCTGCTGGGCTTCTACCCATGTCCTGACTGTGTGACCAAGGTGACATTTGCTGCTGACCTGCTACACCTGTGCTAATGCTGGGTGTTCAGGTGTTGTGACTGAGCCTTACCTGTTAGGGCTGGACCATCAGGGGTTTATTAGTATGTGTACAAGTGCAGTCCTGTGCTGCAAGCATTGGCATAGTTGGTACCAGGTCTAGCAAGCAAATCCCCTCAGTAGGGGGAATCCCCTCCCCAGTAGGTTTCCTACTGGGGTTGTTGTCATTGCGTGAGCCTCACCTCTCATTTAAAGCAATGAAGTTACTAAATGAGGGGGGAGGGGAAGCAGAGGGGCAGTTTCAGCTCAGCTCAGCAGCCTTGTCTGTGTCTTTGTCTCTGCTTTTCCAAAGAAATGTGTCTCAATCTTTAAGTGATAAAACACTTGGTGTTTGTTTCCCTCAAACAGCGAAGAACTGCAGTGAGGGCAGCTTACTGAAGCCAGGTGTGGTTTTCAAGGCAGCCTGAAACTTATAAATGGCAGGAAGTGTTGTCTCACCTGAGCTGGTCTTCAGAAGGCATTACTCAAGGGGAGAAAAGCCAGTTCTTTGGATCAGACTGTAATCTTGTTGACTGGCATCCAGCTGCTCAGGAGGATGCCTTGGAGGGAAAGGAGCTGACCAGCATACCTCAGGTAGTTGTGGCCTTCTGCCATAATACAGAGAGTGCCACAAACCTTGCTGCGGTACAAACCCTGAAGACCACTGTGGGATTCAGCTCCGTCCTAATGTCAGCACTGCCCTGGCTCTGCAGAGGGTTAAGCCTTTTGGACTTGTGTGTTGTATCTTGTTGAGAACAAGCCCTCTCATCCCACCCCAAGAATGAGACAGATTGACTTCTCCAGTGCTAGTGGTGGTGATATTTCTAATTGTTAACTGCAGCCTGTTCATGTAAGTATCGAGAAGAATATGCAATTCAGGATCTGCCCTATTGCTTCTAATAGCAACTAGTCTTGGCCACAGTTACATAAGGAAAGGAAGGACAGTCCTTCTGCTCCTGCCACACAACTTCATCCCAGCATACAAAGCCAGTGGACAGCAATGTGGTCAGAGGGGCAGGTCGATGTACAGTGCGATGTGCAAAGAACACGTGTGGTCATTGCAGAATTGGCTCTGTTGTCTGTTCTAGTGTCCCCTCGGTCTGTCACTGAGGTCTGCAGAGCTCTGACGTTGAACTATAAATTTTGCTGTGGTTGGAGCTGTCTTTTTCAGCTAGGGAAGAGTGTGAGCAGACTGCCTGGAAAGAACAAGGGAATACTGGCAGCTGTGCAGACTGAGTAGTTGGAGTGTGGATTTTCTTACTCCTTTATGCTCACCGGTCCAAGGAGTTTACAGAAAATGAGGTAACAAATCTTGCTGGATCTCTTCCAAAGGCCCTTCAGCTTCTCACAGCAGCCTTGGAGAAGAGTTTGGGAGCAGCTTCCATGGGAGTTCAGAGCAGAGTGGAAAGTATCTGAAATACTTTAAAAAATGCACCAGCTGGCTCAGGGTCCATAAGGCCTTTTCTGATCGTGGTTTGGCTTTTAAACTACAGGGAGCCTTAGCACAAATCCAAAAACATGGCTGTTTTGGAAACAAACCGAAAGCAGACATCAAGTGTGTCCCACACACCTACAAACCCTCCCTTTCCTCTTCCCCCAGCCCTAAATGTCGTCAAATGTTTTTGTCCCAGTCTCAGCAACTTGGACCTGAAACCTGTTTGCACATGAATTCTGCTGCCAAAGAGGCTGTTCTTTCATGCCTGTGTTATTTTGCTGAGTGCAGGGACTGTGTTTTCATTAGGAGCACTAAACCCTTTTGTCACTTAGTTAGTGCTGAAGCAAGTTAAGAATCAACATGCAGCTGGCAATGGGTGTTTTGCAGCTGTTAGGACTATTGCAGGTTATTCCACTTTCTCTTGGACTGAGCTGCCTCCTTGACAATGGCAAAATGAGCAGTTGCATGGCTGCTTTGTGCTCCTAAGGGTACAATTTTCCGTCCTTTTCCATTTTGAAGGGGTATCCTATGCCTTTCTCTCTCTCTATCCTTGTCCACCTAGATGAAGCCTATTTAGGCAGCTTTCCTCCTCCTTTGGCCAGGGAGGAAGAAACGGGGTGGAAGGGGAGGAACTAACAGCTGTCCTTTAGGTTTCAAATAAATGCAGCTCCTTAGCAGGCTGTCAGTGTAAGCTCAGTCATTAGGAAAGCTGCCCTTTCATTCAGGAGGTGGCCTGAGCCAATTCTCCCCAAGTCGAGGAGCAAAGAGGTAGAGAATTTGGTCCTTTCCAGCTTGTAGGACTGTTGCAGCTGGCATAGACCCCTATTCTCAGTATTTCATTCATGCACTGCACTGGAAGACCACGTTGGCACTTCAGAGGTCTCAGGAAACTACTGAAATGTTGCAGTGTGCATGCTTGAATTCCCATCTTTGTGAAGCCTCCTTCCCCTAAGATTAGGAGTGGGTGTAGAAAGGAGATCTGGATTTTCCAATTGAGCCCTGCACGTGTTAAATCAATGAGTCACATGCAGGACAACCAAGCGATCAGGC
>NW_010178929.1:0-2717 GCF_000695765.1 Mesitornis unicolor
GGGGGAGCTTTCCAGGTCCCTTCCAACTCGTGATATTCTGTGAAGCAACAAGCCTGTGGATAACCATATAGAAATTCGTGTCCCAAAGGAAGGAATGTAAAGTTCTTGCTAAACTCATTAAGTGATAAGTGCGGTGTTGTTACTGAAATGTACAGAAACCATCAAGAAAATGCAGATCATCGTGTTGTCAACCTTAAAAACAGATTGCTTGCTCAACCTTCTCTGCCTCTATAAATTCTGCCATTTTTCATTTGGCATTCCTACTTTACAATCAATGTGTTAAACCCTATTTAATTATCTGTCACTTAGTTGTTGCTAAGCTCCTTAATGGAAACAGTGAAGGAACCAGAACCGTAAACTGGCCTATAGAAGATAATAAATCATCATAAAGTCTAATAAAAAGTTTCAACTGGTCCTCTAGCTATTTCTGAGTAGTCCATAAAGCTTTCAGTTGCAGGCAATAATATCTACTGGAAAAAGGTGAATAAAAGTAGTTAGGATTACGTACACCTAAGGAGCCTAATAAGTTAAATGAGGCTTTAAATTTTGGCCATGGTATTTTTCCTGCCAGTAACTTTAGCTGCGATTCAAGGGAGCATGTTTGCATTGTTTTCTCCAATGCTTTCACCTCATGTGACGGGAGTGCTCTCACAGCTTACATTTGAAATCTGGAACAGTGAAATGAAGAAGCCATACTGCAACATCAGTGCTAGGGTCTGAATGAGTCACTTCTTTGCCGTTTTGATACCCTTGGGTGAAACCTGGAAACTGTGAGTTACCTGTAACTTCCTCATGCACAAGTTTCTGGCTAAGGCGTGCTCTAGGGGTGTTGTATTCCTGTAATGAAGGATTCCCATACTGCTTTGAAATGTAACGTCTGCTGATAAATTATAGCTGAAATGTTCCTCAGACACGTGACAGGAGTCGTTAAATAAAACAAATGTTGGTTTTGGTTGAGCAGTGCCTTCACTGGTTGCTCTGGCACGGGGCAGATGTAACACTCGTAACGGGCCGAGGCTGGACAGCGGCTCACCTTGCAGCTATCCGAGGCCAGGACGCTTGCATGCAGGTATGTATCAGTATCTCACCTTGATGTCTTTACATCTGGAATCAAGTCACTCCTGTTAAAACCAGCACTATCTGCGGAAACAGATTTCTTTCGCGTAGCGTCGGGGACCTTGATCTCAGCCCAGAGTTATCTTGCTGATCGCCTCAAGTCGTCCTGCTGGGCAACGTTTGCTTCTTCAGCTTGGGAACTGAAACTGCTGCTTTGCATTTCTGGTTTTTTTTAGGCTTTGTTAATAAACGGAGCAAACGCAGAGGCTCGAGATGATCGTGGCTGCACGCCGTCCCACTTGGCTGCAGCCCATGGGCAGTCGTACACCTTGCAGACCGTACTGCGAAGTGGAGCGGTGAGAGACTTTTCCCTGCAGTTCCCTTTTCCCAAATGAACATTTCCTAAGATTCAACTGAGATTTAGTCAGTTAATTATTGTTGGCACATGCTTGTTGGTGAATTTAGTGTAAATTTCCTATTTATTGTGAGATACGTTAGGGAAATGATCCAAAAATGTAGAGAGAATCAATAATGGGAGTAAACCACATTCTACTGAGGATATTATTAAATGAAGATCAGACACTGTGGTGGTTGTGGTTTTTTTTGCGGTTGTACAGATCTTCTGTAGTAAAGGAGAGATAAACTTAAAAAACAATAATTCAGATGCCTATTTAATGGATAATGACCAATGCAGTGATGGAGTATGTCTAAAAATGCGCCTTTTGTGTGTATTATTTAAAAAAAAAACAAAAACTAAACAAGAACCTGTGAAAAGTACCTCCCCTGGAATGGGAACTGCATACGTGGCATGAACTTTGAAAAAAGCTATTTGAATTAATAATGAACACAACGAACAGCTGATGCCTATGTATAAAATTTGCCTCACGTTTAAGGTTCATAAACAGATGAATTAACCTGATGCTTTTGTTGACGGGGTCACAATCACAAGAAAACTTATCTACACAGTTGCAGATGAGCAGGCACTTCTTTATTGCAGCGCTGGGGAAACACAGAGGAGAGCTCCACTAATTGTGCTCCAGAGTCCGTACAGTTTCACAGCTCATTTATTCCCGTTTAACAAAGTGATTTCACAAGATGATACAAGTCTACATAAAATATCCACCTTTTAATTTGCCCTTTATCTTGAATTGTTCCTAACCACCATAATATTTTATTCGAGACATTGATTTACTTCAGAAGCTTACCTCTAAATAATTTTGGCATGCAGAAACAAGAAAAGTTATTGCCTATTCCTTGTCTTATCACAACTATTCTACATCTGGTAGGTGCCTGTGTATGGTAGGTACCTTCTCTAAGTACTTTTACACACATATCTCGCAATTTTAGCTTTGCAGTTCAAGCAAATACCTACTTTAACCACTTCGATCAATCAAAATGTTCCCTTGACTGCAACACTTTCATTTGTTCCTTTTAGAATGTCAATGTTTCAGACAGGAATAACTGGAAGCCTGTTCATTACGCTGCTTTTCATGGCCGCTTGGGCTGTTTGCAGCTTCTTGTTAGATGGGGAGCGTGTCTGGATGATGTGGATGACAACGGAAACCTTCCAGGTATATTAGGATAAATCATGTCTTTTTTTTTTGTAACCTTTGGTTTACAGTTCACGCAGACAATCACACACAGAATCGCTCGGTTGGAAA
>NW_010178930.1:0-7713 GCF_000695765.1 Mesitornis unicolor
TGAGATTCTGTGATTCTGTGATTCTCAGACAAGACTGCAACACACAATGTTCATATATCAAAGATTTCCAAAGAGCTTTTGAGCTAACCTTTGTACAACATCTTTGACATGCCTGAGAACAAGAATATTTGTCAGTTACCTAGCCAATATCTCAGGTTTGCTGCTCTCTAGGTTGCATGTGATGGAGTTTCTAAAGATATTTTAAATTTCTCTTATAGGGCTGATTAAAATCAAGAACAGAAGGAAAAACCTACTCCCAATTTTCAAATAGATGTTACAGAGAATTTTACAGTGAAGACTCTTATGGATGTTGACTGAGTTGCTCATCTTTCTACAAAATAATCCAGTGACTTAAACCCCATATATTCTCATTAAAGAAGAGGGGCAGCATTAATGGGCCTAAACTGACCTAAAGTAATCTTAAGTTTCCAGTCATCTAACCATTCTCTTTTGTTTTTACCATGAAAAAATCCATGTACCATGGATGTTTAAAAATGAAAGTCTCCTGATTAAGCTATTAGAAGTCAGTAACAAGTCCTAGTGAATTTGAAAAAAAATCTGTAGAGGTTTTGTTTTACAAATTCTTCAGAACATTAGTTTCACATCCTGTTCTTTAAAATGTGTTCCCTTTCGTGGCGATAATTATTGAGGATGTGAGTGAATCAGAGTCTGAATAATTTAAAAACTCTACATCCATGAATAATGTTCACCAGTGACTATTTCTCAGCTCCATATTTAGCAGTAATTCCAACAATGAAGTCTTGTTGTGATTCAAGAAAATAAACATTAAAGTAAACAGCTTGTTCCTTATTGACATGATTAGAGGAGGTATTCAACAAAGACTAGACTTCTGTCAGTCCAGTTAAGAGTCTATTATCTAAAGCTGTTGCAATAAGAGCATTATTTCAGTGGATACAGGCTGTTCAAGTTTCCTGGGATTTAAAGGTGAATTTGGGTCATTCATTACTTTTGTTGGCACTGTAAATCTGTAGCATTAGGAAGGCGTGGAAAGAGATAAGTGTGCTACAAACAGTACAAACAAAGATGGAAGAGATCACTTTAAGCCTCTAATTCTTCCTGTATGAAAACCTTGCATCCCTCATGGGATCCCTCATCTTCCTCAAGATGGAAGAAAAAACACTGAAATTCCTTTTCTAGCCTTAATGCATATGCATTTCTATGCACGTGGGACAGCTGCTGAAGCCTTCAAGCTTGTGCACTCTGCAGCTTCCTGCTAGATTCTTTGAATGGTGGACTTCAACGCCACCAGTGCAAACACCAGAGAGACTGGGGAACTTGCACAATAAATTACTTCTTGAAGAGTGTGCTGGGACTTTTAACAGCTATAATAATATATTATGGATAATCCCCAGTTTGAAAATGACATGTGGGAAAAGTTATGTTGAAGTTTGCGTTTCAGTTGCGGTTTGAGTAGATCGACTCCTCAGCAGCCTTGGACTCAGTATAGTTGGAGACATTCCTTCGTCTTGGGTATGTTTCCCTTCTTTTTATTCCTGAAGAAGGTGAAGGGGCAAAAAAAGCACCCTTGCCCCAAGCTTTCCAAACTAATAGTAGGGTCTTCCTCTTTCCCACTTGTTCCCCTCAGATTATTTTTTCCATGGAAAAATATTGAAAATTCATTTTCTATTGCATGGTGACTAGATGCATAGCTTCTAAGCAGACTAATCTTGCTTTTTCGTCATGTTATTTGTTCCCTTTTCTTAATTTATTTGGAGTTAGTCTACATCTAATTACGGAATCAAAGCTGTTTATTTCTCTTCCTCTGATTAGCCATGGTAGAGTCCTCACATGCTTTATTCTTCTCTGTGTTGGAGAAAGGTCTGGTGGATATCTAAAACTGTCTTAGGTGTTTGTGATGAGTGGAAGGCTACAAAATTCAACTCACTGGAAATTTCATGCATGGAGATGAAAACTAAGTTTCTGTCTGGAGCACTTTTGGAAGTACATCTCTGTTTTGGGATCTCATTTAAGTATCCTCAGACACACAAACAGTCAAATGGGTGATGGAACTGAGTTTTGGTATTAAAAAAACAGGTTGGCTTTCTTACTTTTCATTATCCAGTAATCAACTTGAACCTTGTAGGTAGTTTTTTAGAGTTTTGAGGTTTAGTGCCATCAGTACTAAAAATTGACTCTGAAATCTTGGAATTGGTCACCATTCTAATTATTCCTGTTTAAAGGTGAAAGCTCAAAACACCTTGCCCTTTCAGGATCTATACAGTTTTCATTATCGGATTGTGGTGTACGATATATCTAGAAAAGATACTAACAAAAAGGTAAAGCATCTGACACTGTCCCAACAGAGATGAAATAGATGGATCCTTAAAAAAAGAGCAGAATATAGAATTGAAATATCCTGAAATCCTTTCTGTTATGAGCTGTTTTAAATGAGTATCCCTTTTAGAGTGTAAAACAAGGATGCTCTTTTATTTTTAGGACCCAATATGAAAACTGTTTGAGATCTTAATTTTACCATTATGCCCCCTGTCTTCAGAATCTATCTTCCAAAGGACAGAATTCAAGTTGTTGAGATGAGATGAGGTGATGCAGCTAGTCACACCACCCCCCATAATAATCAGAGGACGCAGTTTGAAAACAGCTTGGATGCTCATCTTCCCTCTCTTCCACTCAATGCATACAGAGTCTGGCAGATGACACATTCACTCAATCCTGTGCTTACTATTAAACACCTTTCAATGAACACAAGTGAAAATACTCCACCATAGTAACACTAACTCCCACTTCCAGTGAAAAGCAATTGCAGTTACAGTGAGGGAAAGCATCAGCTGTGTGGGGAAAAGCATGCCCTCCTCGGAGCATAGCTGCTGTCAGGATGGGTAGGTGTCTAGCACGAGCGTTTGTGCAGATGTCGTTTCAGCACAGCTGGGAGTCCTGCCACCCGACCAGCCCCTCTATCTGCGGAGAGCACAGGCTGACTGACACCCTTTAAGGCAAATGTAGAAACTTTGCTGTAAAACCTGATATAGTTTTTGACACTGATGGGTATGAATAGTGAGAAATGTCAGTTCAAGCTGAAAAGCTACTGGTGAAATAGCATCCTCCAAACATATTCCCATGATGCCACGGAAGACTTTAGCAGCCTTGATTTTCTTGACATGGAAGCTGGTAACTAAAGATCTAGAGGTAGCTTCAGTCATATTCTTTTCAGATGATTGCTGGAAAGGCTGTAGCCTGATTTGCAGAGTGCATTTTCACTCCTAAAGCTGAGAAAGGTTGTTTTTGTACTATCAGATACATGGAATATAATACATATATATGCATGTGTTAAGGCCTATAGGTGTGTCTGATTTTAACACATAAGTATGTGGAAACAGGACATGCTGCGAAGTGATATTCTCTTTCATCATATCATTTTTCTCCAGCCAGTAATCCAACTGTGTTGGTAAAAGTGCAGAATGACACCTATTCAAATGGTTACAGATTTTATTTCTTTCCCAAAAATATGAAATTTTTTCTTCAAAACTATACTTCCCACAACTAAGAGTTAGAGGCCTCTATTAGTCCCTAGGCCTGAGATGCAACAGACTATGTGATGCTATATCATAGGCAAAAAGATATTCTTAGTGTTACCACAGGATGCCTAGTATCAGAGGGTTTTTTTGCCTCCAGAGAGATCTGAAATAAAGGTTGGAAAGAAAAAAAATGTTTTAAAAAAACCTTTTCTGCCCTGTTTTGGCTGATAAATGAAGGTCGTTTGTTTGCATTATGCTTGATTGCATTTCTTCTCTTCAAAAATACCTAGGCATTGGCTTCTGGCTTGTTCTGGGGCAAACAGACACTTTTCATGGACACCTCTGATTTGGCAACAATGTTTGCACAGAAAATGTCTAACTAATCCTACCTAATGACATTTTAAATTATGTTTTTTACAACACTTGCTGTTGTTGTTGGTTTAAAGGAATCAACTTTCAGCCCTTTTTAAAAAATGCTATTCTACTTGAAGAGATTTCTAAAGAACCTGACTTCACGTACAAAAAATTCTGACAAATCCTCCCTGACCATCTTGACCTTTCAAAGATAATTGAGAGGGTCCTTGAAATGACATCATACAGTTCCCTCCACACTTGTGGGTGCATCCTGCCAAGTCTCATGCAACCATTATGTTAGTTTCAGTTTGTCTAAATATTCCCTAACCTGATCCTTCTCCACTGAGACTAAGTCTTCCTTACTCCAGACTTTCATTCTGGTCTCAGGGGTCTAGGATTCCTGAAGGCCAGTCTTACTGGTAAAGACTAAGGCATAGAAGACATTCAATACCTTGTCCTTTTCCATATCCTTTGTCATTAGGTTCTCTGCCCCATTCAGCAGCAGACCCACATTTTCCTTTGTCTTCCTTTTGCTGTTTCTGTACTTGCAGAAACATTTCCTGCAGATTCAACTCCAGTTGATCTTTGGCTTTCCTAATCCTATCACATGCTCAGTGTCTCTATACTTTTCCTGCATGACCTGACCCTGCTTCCACCTCTTGTATGCTTTCTTTTAAAGTCTGAGTTTAATCAGAAACTCCTTGTTCATCCCTGCAGGCAATTCGTTTGACTCCCTGAATGTGGGAATGGATCATTTCTGATCTTGTAGGTATTAGTCCCTGAAAATCAACAAGCACTCCTGCACTCTTCTTCTGTCCAAAGCTTTATCCCATGGGATTCTTCCAAGCAGTTCCCTGAAGAGGCGTAACCTGCTCTCCTGAGGTCCAGGGCTGGAGTTCCTGCCATTTGCTCTGCTCCCTTCTGTCAGGATCCTGAACTCCACCACCCTATGATCACTGCAGCCAAGGCTGCTCCAGCCTTCACATCCCCGACAAGCTCTTTCTTGTTTGAGGTGCAGCAGAGCATATCCCCTTGTTGGATCTTTGACCACCTGTTTTAGGAAGTTATCATCAATGCCTTCCAGAAACCTCCTGGATTAATTGCCCTTCCAACAGGTAATGGAGTGATTAAAGTCTCCTTGGAGAACCAGGCTCTGTGAATGTGAGGCTTCTTGTATTTGAAGAAGGGAACATCCTATGCTCTCTAACAACCAGGCTGCACAGTCTCTCTTTTTGTGAACATGACATGTCTGCAAAATGTTTTGGTTTCAAGACAGCATATTTGGTTTTGCCGAAAATGCTATGCATGACCAGCTTGATTTCTGAGATAGAAAAGTTTATGTTGTGCAAAGAAACATGACTTTTGAAAAGATACACAGAATTATTTCTGGCATGCATGGCGGGGATTCAAAACCAAGCCATCAGTGCTCTGAGGGTAATCCAGAATATTCTAGTTCATAAACTCAAGGAGCATAAGACCAAACTTATCTCTGACTTTGAGCTCCTATTTGACTTCTCCTGCAGCTTTATTGGGATGTCTCTCCAGAACAACACTATACACATCTGGCCAAACCCTATTCTTTGCTATGTAAAAGGATTCTATGGGAATTTATCTAAATCTCCTGCTTTTCAATTACCTTTTTTAATCCTTTTTTTCTTGTATAATTTATATCCTTTAGATGAAATGTGACACTAGAGGATATGGACTATCTCTTGTTTTGTGCTGTTGTATTCATGGAGTAGTTCATGAATCTGCATGATTAAACCTGCATTTCTGATACCCTTCACATCAGCTAAAGTTACTTACTGGGTTGGAGTGGTTCAGTCACACCACTTTTTGTAGCTACTGCAGCAGCCTAGCTGATATTCTCAGAAGATGATGTTCCCAACCCTGATGCTTCTAGCTGGGCACCAGTCTGGCTTGAATGTAGGTCTGTGGTTGCAAAAAAAAAAGCCTAAATTTCTCTGTTACTATGCAGTGAGAGGCCTTTTGGGGACACCTGCATTTGTATTCTACTGAATATTCTTTTTCATTGTGTTATGCTGTAATAGATTTCACTGCCTATCTTACAGTAATATACTGTGGCATTCTAATTTCTCTTGGAGAAGTTAAATATCTTTGTGAAGTTTATTAATAATTCTTAGCTGTTTAAGATTTTAAGATTAAGATTAATTCAATGATTGCATATAGATAATTTTTGAGGGATAAAATTCACATTTTAGTTGTTTTTTTTTTCTAAAATTTCCCAAAGTAGTAGGCTTAGACCACCATTGAGTTTTATTAAAATATGCCGGTAGTGTAACTGATATTTTTCAAGACACAAAAATGGGGGGAAATAATATGTTCCCAATAGTTTGTGATTTGACAGAAATTACTTGTTTAATTCTTAAGTAATTCAATTAGAGTGTTTGGATTTTGTGCCCTCTATTCAGGTTTCAATTACCTGTAATTGAAACCCTGGTTTTCGTCTCACTGTGTAGATCCCATAGCTTAAACCCACATTCTAATAAACTACTAATATGGTAGATGATGTGTCCTTTAATACTTCTACTGGTGTATTGAATGGGGTCACTTCTGAACTGGTTTGTTTTTGAGGCTGTACCGTTTTCTGTAGCCTGACTGTAGCTGCAGTACTGGATTTTGACCACTGAGTGTCAGACACTGAATAATCTTTTGACACAGTTTGTTTAGCCTTTTCGTTTCATCCTTTTTCCTCTGCAGCACAGTGTTAAAAATAAAAAGTTATGGCAGATCTTCCTGGCCCTGCTTTAACCTGGAGAAGATCCCGATTATTTAATAGATTAAATTCCGTCACTGAAACTGAAGAAGAAAATTGAGCTTGCTAAAAGAAAAGATTTATGACATATGCGACAAAAAGAAGAGTGCTTTGTTGTGTGACTTACTGACAGCACAGCACAGAAGAGAGTTGTATTTTATTGATAAGAAGTTGTGCAGGCTATTCAAATCCTGTTCTTGGCGTAGCTGCTACATGCTGTTTGTTCTTCCTCAAAAGCAGAAGATAGGAATGACCGTAAACTACTTGTCAGGATTATTTTGGGGTTTATCGTTCTGGGACTGTGAGATGAGGAAACCCTGTGCTGTTTGGTGACTGTCTCCACTGTGGTAAGGGTATGCATCTGTGCTAGAAAGGCTTGTAGGGAGATGTGTGAGCTTTCTTGTTGGAGACAATTTAAACAAGCAGCAGCTTCTTTGCTAGTACATTTTGTTTCCTTTATCTCTGCACGTTTAGCTACTGCAACTACCTAGGCAAAACATCAATGCATAGACCAGGCCTTGTGGCACTATTGTCGCTGCTTTGTGGAACCTATAGTCATAAAATACAACTGAGGGAAATGTTTAGTAATGATAAAGTAACTGCCATCTTTGTGTTAAACTGAAAAGACACAGCTGTGGCAGCCACCACAATGCTGGAGCTGCTAGCGATACTGTATACTTCAGATTCTCTATTACTTTTCATCGTAAGTTTCTGGCTTTCAGCCGATCAGAGCTGCTGACCTTATACACTTGGTCTTGCTTTCTTGGTACTTTCTCTTAAAGTGTCTGCATGGTAAACAGAGGAATTTACTACACTGGGTTGCAGAAGAAGAAATGGTAGAAAGATAGAGGCTTGACAAAACTATTTGGAAGAGCTGGTAGGGACTGAAAATCTGAGCTAGCCTGCAGCAGAGAGGTGATGATGACTATGGTTAGGAGCAGAGAGAGAAGCTCAGGTGGCACAGAGCAGATATGAGGGATGGAAGATGTAATTGTTAGCTGTGTCTATAGTGGATATGAAACCCTCAGCTTTGCTTCAACTTACGCAAAAGGAAAAACAGAGTTCTGTGCAATTAAGCTTAATGTAGGG
>NW_010178930.1:7744-36942 GCF_000695765.1 Mesitornis unicolor
AATCAGAGTCACTTGTGCAAACTTAAATCAGTCACTAATGCATATGAGGTCTCTAATAATGGCCACTTAAGGGTTTGTCTGTAAGATCGTCTCAGGAATGTCACTTGGACAACTAGGTGGGATCTCTGTTTCTGCTACAGAGCTAAGATGTTACACTGCAGGAGTTACATGTAGGAAAATTGTTCTAGGTTTCTTTACCACATGATGTTTTGAAATTTTAAATACTTTGGAAAACGATCTGAAGGATAATCAACTAAACTGGACCCAAATGTTCCTGTGCCTCAGCTTCCCCTCTGCAAAGCATCCCTGCTCGCATCTCTGGGACCTACTGATGAGGCAAATCCATAATGACTGTGAATCAGTTGGGAAATTACATCAAAACAGAAATTTCCATGAGGTAATGAATAACTTGATATATATACTTGATAAAGCATTGGGCTGTTGCACTGCAAATTATGCCCAAACCACCCCTTGAGAGAAGGTACACAGAAAGGGTGAATAAGAGTTTGCACATCAGCTGTTCTGCACACTGAATGAGCCTAGGATATGATGCTGTGGCCATGTCATAGTATGTTGTTTATGTCACATAAGAGAGTATTTAATCTCACAGTGCTTATACACAAAACAGTTGGATGAAATTTGGACAGGCATCTTTTTTTCCTCTTGTAAAGTACGGAGTGCTTGGATTTTCTAATTTTAATTTTCTTTTAACATTATATTTAATCTCACAGTCCAGTTGTGAGATGGCAGCTTCTGCCTTCAAGAGAATAGGCTGCTGGTAAATTTGATGTCCAGTGAGAACAAATGTTTCTGACAAAGCTCTCTTCAGTAGGGATCTCCTTTCCTTTCTTCTTTTCCCCATCTATCAAATGCTAGATAAGTTGCTTTTAGAAATGCAAACTTTCAATGTTAACCTAGTTTATGCAGCACTTTCATCACATTTTAGTCCATTGTAATGCAATCACTTATAAAATTGCACACTGAGGCACACTGCTTCCAAGAAATATGATTAAGATGCCATTATGAGGATCTAATAAAAAAACAACAACTAGAGTTGTCACTCAAGAAGGAATAGTCTGGCCTGGTCTGGGAACACTGTAATAAATAGTAAAAATCAACCTAGTGGGTTTATGTGTTGTAGGGCTTCAAGCTAGTAGGAGAGGACAGAGAGGAGTGCTGCTCTTTCTGGTGAGAAGAGTTTTGCATATAGTCTGCTGCACATCTGGAGGCTCAATGTGCTTACTTCATTCTAGTGGTTTTGTGGCCTCTATAAGACAGTTTTCCATTTTTCCTTGCCTCTGTTAAAGGCTTGCTGCTTAGTGCAAGGTAGAGTCCAAAATACCCTGTGTAGTCCCCCCAAAGAGACTGACTTTCTATTGCACAGCACTACGTAGCTTCTTTCTCTTCAAGACAGAGAGGGGAGCTAAGGCAAAATGTGAACCTTAAAATAATCAAAATAAGTAACTGAAAAGTAGAAAATTTCATTACACAGGTACAAGGTGTTAATGGAGAAAGTCTTGCCTGCTAGCACATCTATTGACAAGGGTGGTGCTGCAGTTCACATCTCTGCTGGTTGCAGTAGGTACAATGAAAAGAAAAGCAATGGTCCAAGGGTAGAAACAGATTACATAGACTTTTAATATCTGAAAATGAACTGCAATGTGTGCTGTCACAGGATCAGGTCTGTTTCCAGCAGTGAGCTATAGAGTTAATAACAGAAAGCTCTTGGTTGAGCTAAGCAAGGCTTAGTTTTACACAGATGCAGTTGGCTTTTCGTTCGGGTCCACAGCCTATTGGATCCCACTGGCATTGCTGATCTTTATCTAAAGATCTTGGTGGTCTGGAAAAGGTGATTCAGACCACTGTCCAGAGGGTGGCACACTTAGACTGATGGTGGGGAAAATCTCCTTTCCCCAGCTCCCACATCCCTTAGACATCACATCTGGTTAGAAGTTCTGCTGCTTTCCACAAAGTTGTCTGGGTCTGTGTGAGCAGAGATAGGTCTTTAGAGACAGGAACACAAATAGCTGAAGCAGTGAACACAATAAGCTCTAATCAATCTCAGCAGGAGGCTGTTGGTCTCTGTGGACTACTTCTAAGAGATCTCAAAGGACAGCTTAAAAAGGCAGCTTTATTGCCTGGAGGCTTGACAGAAGTTAACACCTCTCCTTGAAAAGCGCAAGTCGAAAAGGATGAATATTGCTACATCTAAACCACAGATGAGTGAGTTTGGTGGAGGAACTGCTAGGAAAAAAAACTTTACAAACTGTTATGCAAGGAGACAAGCCTAGAGAGCTCCCTACTGGCCATTAAATACCTATGAAGATGTTTTTTCAGTCTTACAGTAATTGTGAAAACCATGATGATGATGTTGAGCCATTTATATTTTCTGCCTTGTAACATGGGAAAAGCCATGTAAATCTCTGATACTTAGGTGCTATGGACTGCAAAAAGCTCCTTGTAATAGCATGAGTTATGCCTAAAAATGTTGAGCCTGTAGTGTGTGAATGACTGAGTCCCAAAGAAGGAGGAGTGACCCAGCATAAGGGGCAGGAGGATGAGCCCTGCAATCACAATCCTGCAATTTTTCCTCCCAGGGCCTCTCTGGTAAAGACAGGAGGCTGAGTTTGACAAATGTGCAGGATACTTCTTAGGGAAGCGAAAAAGTTGTCAAGACTAGAAATTAACAGAGGGCTTGCAAGGACCCTCCTGCAGGGTGGGCTGTGAAGGGAGGAGATAGGAAGGATGACTGCACTGTTTCTTAAATAAGTTTGATGGCTGTGGCTGGAGTGCTAATGGTGATTGGACCTCTTGGGGGATTCCTCCTACCTGCCGTTTTTGGTGGCCTTCTTTCTGAATACTATGTGTGCATCCTAGGCTCTTTTGGCATATCTCATGGGCAGTGGAGCCCCTTTAGAGGTGCCCAAGCACCAGGCCAGAGGGCACTGGGATGACCTAGCTTGCTGATGGGATGGCACCCTTCAGCAAATCCCATTAGGTCGGTCACTGAGAGGGGTACTGTACTGTGAGGTAAGCTGTATGCCTTGTAACAGTCAGCACTGGTTAAGGATATTTGGTACCTTACAGCTGATGCTGGCTGGCTGTAGGAGGGGAGCAACCAGCTCCTTACTGTGCAGGCAGCCATCTGCTGGAAGAAGGACTGATTCACCTTGAGCGTGTTCTCTTATGTGTTTTATTTGACTTCCTGTATTTTTAATTGGAAATGTTGTGGTATATGGTAATTAACAGGATCTTGAGCTATGGTGGTAATTTTAAAAGTCCTGAGAGATCTGATATATTAGAAGTTATAGGGGTGAGCAGGGAGTAAGGCAGAACGATGTCTGTTCAAGTTCCTCTTGAAGACTGTCAGGTTTGCATCTCTTTTTAAATTTCACCTACCAGGAGTCTTAAATTTTACAATTTCCGCTTTCTGGACAAGCCTATTATCTGTGGAACCATTTTCTTTACTGTGTAGCTAGTTAACATCCAGGAAATAACAAGAATTGCTTCTTCTGTCAAATGGTATAAGATTTTTGAGTCAGCAGACTCTGGACACAGGACACTGTGTTTCAGTCACATCATTAGAGTCTCAGGAGAGGGGATCAATGCACAAAATCTAGAAGTGTCCAGCCTATATCTGTTCCCAGCCTAAGTCTGTTCCCTCCTCATCTCCCCTCCCTCTCTCCACACCAGGTACCTTGAAAAAACTCTGAGCTCTACTGAAATTCCCTCTCACAGAGGAGTTTCAGGAATGATTTGCAGATTAGAACTAGGTTTCCCTTCAAGACCATTTCCTTCAGAAAAAAAAAATCTGCATCTCTTTAAAAATGTCCTACTCTAGAAAAGTCTAGACATTTTTTTTTTCTCATCTTATGAAAGTTTTTGCCCTTTTTCAAAGTTTTAACCAGGGTGAAAAGTTGTACCTTTGAAAATTTTCGCCTGCTTCCATTCAATCTTTCTCATCTGGCCAACAAACCAACTCAGAAAAACAAAGGCAGTTACATCAGGTCAATTCAAATGTGCTTTGATGTTGATTTTTTTAAAAAATTCTTTGTGGTGTAAATGAAATCAAATTCTCAAATAAAAAGTTGTATTCAACTTGGGAATAAAATTATTTGACACAAAACTCAACAAAATTAAGATCTTAGAGCAGTTACAAGATTTGAAATCTTTCTGAAATTAGAAAATTTATAAAACTAGGTCAGGTTCAGTTTTGACTGTTCGATATTCTATAAACAAAAATAAATCTGTAAACAGCATCTGAACTACCTCTGCTCACATTTAGCACCCAGTATCAGGTTTTTTTTCTCCTAGTAAGTCTTGCTACTGAAGATGAGATACCATGTGACAAGAAGCTGTGGGCAGATGTGCATTGTGGCTCGCAAGAGTTTTTATTAATATGAAGTTATAATTTACCAAGATTACCAAAATGTTATTCCCAATTACAACATATCCTGAAATTTTCCATAATAGAGCTCACACCTGAGCAAAGGTAATGTGCAGAAATACTACAAAGTCATTATAAGGCATGCTCAGCCAGGCAGGCTAGGACAAAAAATGGCCTATGTTGCAGTTAGTTAATTTGAACAGAAAAATATCTGTTTTGGATTGAAATCTAATCAAGTGTTTGAGACAGTTCTGTTTGGAAAGGGCAGATGATTTTCACTTTGAATTGCTTCATTTCAAAATCTCTGCCAAACAACTCGCTGGCAAGATGGAGCCACCTGGCATTTTTGAAAGGCTGCTGGGGGTGGCTGCATGCCAAAAATTTGCCAGACTGCAGCGATTAGTTTTAAAGAACTTGGCCTATGCTGTCTCTTCTCTGTGCAATGCCCTTGGGTCCCTTGAGCCAGGCAGATTCCTGCAGGCATATCACGAGGGACACAGAGCTTTTGAAGCTGGGGAGGATGCTCTTGCATCAGCAATTCTGCTCTCCAGAAGGCAACATGGCAAATGGGACAGCTGTTCGCAGGAATCTCCTTGCTTTTTGTCTTCAAGTTTCCATTTTGGAAGTATTTGTTTGTTGAGAAGCAGAGGTTGTCCATAGCTGCCTTTCAGTGGTGTGGAGTAACTGCACTTCTGCTTGTGCTGGATTCCTTTTTAGCTGATGACAATGGAGTGGTGTGTGTCCCTGGGAGGAAATGCTTGGCTGATAAATTACATGTACTATTTACTAACAGGTCTTTTATTGGTTCCTCACTTCAGGTCATTTTTGTGACATGCAAAATGAGTTCTGTGTTTTGGTTTTGAAACAAGAATGAGATTTCTCATCAGAAAACAGCATTGTTCATGTTTAGATTGTCATTCTTTGAAGAGATCTGTTCTCTAGGTGTAAGCACTACAGAGATGCCTCGTATAGTTTTAAATGCAGCTGAAGCAGTTTGTCTTGACTCCTCTGTGTAGATGTGGTTTTTTACATATAAACCAGGGACCCCAACAAGCTGGGGGTATGGAAACTGAATAAGCTTCTTACTTCAGAAGTGATCGCTTCAAACTGGGATCAAAATATATTGCCAGGGTGGACAGAATGAGGATATTTGTGATTACATGTACTGAATTTATGGCCAAAAAGAAGGCTTCAGTCTCTGGATATAAGTTTCTAAACACTTCAGAAAAGACTTCTTGTCTTTGTTATGCATTTTAATATGAAATGACCCTTACTTCTGCAGTGTTCTCTGATGTTTAGGGGAAAGAAACAATAGCAGGGTTAAACATGGATAGTAATTTATTCTAAAAATAGTCCAGTAGTACCAGTGGGAGTATTTTGGCATAAATTACTGCTCAACCTAATTTAATGATGTCTTGACTTGGTCAACTAAAACTGAAGAGGTAGTTCGGTCAGTGAAATGATCTTCAGCGTAAGTGAGAGTGGCAGATCCTGATCATTAGTCAGACTCTCTCTATTCTCTCTTCCTTTGCAACCAGCAAATCAGCTTCAGGCGCCATCCAGTCAGTTAATTATGGAGCTAACTTCAGTGGTTTAGGGGGCCTACAGATACATGAACACTTTCGCTAGTGCTCTGTTAAGTTTGTGTTCCTGTTGTTTGCTATTCATACTCAGAAGCATCTGAATTTATGTGTAAAACTTTTACTGAGAAATGCACATGTCCAAGTCTGACATAAGAAGGGCACAAACTTGCAATGTAATACAGAACATGTAGCTTTCTTTTTGTCTTCTGGGCAGGGGTTTAAATACACTGCCTGTAAACAAGGCTTAGAGCCAAAGTGGGACACCTAAGACAGCCTGTGAGGTGCATGAGCCTGAAATTGAGTCTAGAAAAAAATATCTGCCAACCTGCTACCTAGTGTGTCTTCGAGCTGCCTCTCTGGATGTGGTGAGGGCTGCCACAGGCCTCTCCACCACCTTATGGTGTTTGGTAAATAGATTTTCCTCCTCTAACTTGGCCGAGGGGCTCCTTAAGTAGGTGTTTTCAGACACCACCTGATACGCTCTGACAGCATCAAGCTTCTCTCAAAATGCAGCTGACAACAGTTGCTTTCTTTTAAGACAGCGGTAATGATGCCCCACCTTCTCTATGATAGACTAACGGTGGGGGAACATATGCAGCAAGAGGAGAGTAAGGGTTTGCTTTTGCAGGCCACGTTGCTTAGAGGCAGAACTGGGTTATGCTCTTGGTCATATTTTTGCAGTCTCTTTTGTATGGCTGTTGCTCACCTTTCATTCTCTTCTGAGGGCTTTGCTCATGGGCTGCTCGAAGATTTTTCCACACTTGATATTTTTGACTATCATAATCTCATTTATAAACTACTGGCATGTGGTGGTCCACAACTCAATAACCCTTGCAAAGCATATTTGCCTGTCCCATATCTCCAAGTACTGCACAGCTCCTGCTGTGTAGGTGATGGATACCTGTAGTCATAGCTGGCACATTTGAGCAGAAGACCACACGAGGTGAAGATAAAAGAGAAATAAGAAGGTTTATATGCTTTAAAGCACAATGGGACACTGACCTGGTTTTGCAGGCATTCTTGGCTCTATATCCATTGTGAATGCTCGCAGTGAAGAGGTTCATGCATCACTGATTAGGAGCACCCTTTCTCACAGGATGTTTCTTCCTTAGCCAATATGCAAGTTTGATAAGGCTCCCACACACTGAATAACGAGCTGACACCAATCATCAATTAATAATCTAGTTTATACATGGAGAAGGAAACAGAATCTGCCTTTTAGCCTTTGAATAGCAAGCCTGCTTTAAACAGCTTGACTGACACCTCTTTACATTCACCTAGCAGATCTGAGGGCTTTAGCTCATTCCCTGCACAGATCCTTTGGACTTACAGGGAGGTCTTCCAGGACCTGAGTGTAAAAGAGGCTTAGGCCTGCTATTTGTGTATTACTGAAAGTTCTTTCAAAACTGCTGTGACAAGTAGAACAGCACCATTATAAAGCAAGAATTTTGGGAAATATGCCTTTGGAACTTTCTAGGAAGAAGGAGGAGAGACCATCTGTTTTGCTTGTCACAATTCTTGTTTGTTTAAGATGTGAATTGCCAGAAATGTGGAAAGATTGGGTACAACGACAAGTGATAGAGTAATTTTCACACTGGACTTATGGGAAGCATGTGTTGTCCATCTGTGTGATTCTCATTTTATGCAAATTTAGGAAATACAGTCTTATGTCTAATTGTCGAAAGGTAGTTCTGAACATTCAAATGGAGGAAAGATATCATGCCATATCATCAGTAGGCCTTCCTTTGGCTCTGTAACACGCCAATGCAGAATGCTGCTTGCTAGAAATTAGAAATCATAATAAACATTTATATTTAGAATCCAATAAAATAATGTTTCAGGGTCTGCAAAACACTTCAGACCCATGCTTGGGTTTTCCTCGAAGAAGAAGAAGGGGATGCCACAATTTTTCTGACCCTCCTAAGCAGGTGTTACCAACCTGCCCAGAGCCACATATTGATGCCTGCTGGTTCATGATGACAGGGGAATACTGAAAGAGTCTGGGGAGAGTCTTTGGGCTAAAAGATACACAGCTACAGGTAGAACTTTCATCACCCTCTGTAGAGTGTAGTTTTGTTGTTTTTTTTTAAGAAAGTAAATAAACACTTTCCTCCCTCCAAACAAACCTTAAATCAAAGCTTCCTCCCAGAAGCTCAGATATTCCTTGTATAAGCTTTAACCACACACAGTTTTGTAACTCTTCACTGGAGCCGATTGCATTTTTCAGACTCGGTGAAAATGATACTTTCCTTTACCTACCCTAAGCACTTTCAGTGAATAGCTCCCAAAAGATTTTTTTTTCCCTTTCTTGGTTGTTTTTTTTCTTTTTCAGCTCACAATTTGTCTACAAACAGCAAATTATTCTGTATTTTTGACTCAGTATGGCAACTGGAAATTTGACTAGATATAATTCCTAATTCCTCTGTCACTGAAGCAAAAGCATTCCTAACTCAAAATACACTTTTTGAGAGCGTTCAGTCAAGGAATGCTTCAGTACTTGATCATTACAGAAAGAAAGATAAAAGAGAACCAAACATAGTGAAAATGAGATTCAGTTTGGAATTCTTACTGGAAGTTCTCATGAAAGGTTTTTCCCTTCTTGCTGATTCTGGGTACAATGCCAGCAGTGCCAAAGATTTAGGTTTGTGCAATGTTGGTTACTGAATCTTCTTCAGTCAAGAACCATGGTTCTACACACAGGGTTTCCAATTTTCTTATGTCTTCTTTACATTGTTGCTATTTGGATGATTTCAAAGCAATTCCCACTTGTGACTTCAAAAATGCTGTATTTTACAGTACGGTGTATTATTAAGGCAGAAAAAACCCAACCAAATGAGAAGACAAACCCTTTTTATAAACAGCACCATAGTGATGGTAATTCATAAAAACTCAAGAAGAAATTACAGCACTGATTCTGACTTCTTGCAATCTGGCTTGCTTTTGGGGTGAGCTCTGTTGGGTTTGTGAGCAGAGTGGAAACCTTGTTCATAAGGACTGTGGGCCAGTTCTGTGATAGCTGTTGTTGGAAAGACTGTCTCTGGATGTTAGAAAGACAGTATAGCGGGACCCCAAGTTTTGGCTGGGTCATGAGTACTGCTGTAAGGCTCAGAGAGGGAGCATCACAATCAAAGAAAATTAAGCAGCCTCCTAGCTTCCTTCAGGTCTCACACAGTGAAGAGATAGAAAAGAAGTTGGGTCTTGTGTATCCAGCAGGACAGGGGAGAGCAGCAGGGAAGAGGTAGAAATCTGTATTTCATAGAGCAGTCCATTATTTGGAGAGGACTCAGAGAGGGGGAATGAAACGTGCATTCTTCTGTCCAGTGGGATTATTTAATGAGTAGGTTAACTGGCTTTCAGCTGGGAAATGCTGGAAAAATATTTCAAGCCTCTTTTGGTGGCAAGATCAGGGTGTACTTTTTGGTGGTGGTGGGAATCAAAGATGGAGGAGGAAGAAAGGGAGGAGCTGACGTGGCAGAAGAAGAGATGGACTCAAAGGCGAGCAACTGCAGCCTTGTGAGACAAAATCTTTTTTCTCTGTGTGTCAGAAGCTGAGCTCTGTAGCAGCTTCCTACTGAAAGGTGTCTCTTACCTGGAGAAAAGTCTGGTCCACACTTAGACAGCTTAGGAAACTGGAAGCTCTTTTTCTGTCCTAGAATACTTGTTAAATGCATCACCATGGTGGTATGTGGATAAGTACAGTAAAGATTATAAGATTCTTACATATGTGTAATTAGAGCTATAAATAGGAAGTTATCTGAATGTGGTAAAATCAACTGTTTAAAAACTTTAAATGGAACAACCAAGTATAATTTACATGTAGCAAATACATACCATGCCCAGTAGAAGCAGTTCCATAATTCAGGGTTTTTTTCTATTATCAAAGTATGCAAAATATATTAAAAAGATACTTAAATGTCATTTGATAGGTTCCAAGTCTAAAGATAAATTAATATCTTTAAGCTAAACATGGCAGCTACTTTGCAATAAGCGATGAATTTATTAATGTCTTTAGATACTGAAAACTTGGCATCTGAAGGAGTGAACTGCAGTACTAGTTCCGCTTCCTCCTTCTTTGAATTATATAAGGATGTGCTTAAACTCCAGCTGATTCACTGAAAACCCCAGATTTTCTTTTGATGCTTTCATCATGCATTACCTTATTCATGCAAAACAAACAAGGAATTCAGATTTCAATAAATAACTTGTAGCTGTCCATGTTTTCTGCTTGTAAGTTTTAATCAAACAATCTTGAGCAAAATGTTGCTGTGTTACTGCTTTGTCTTTGTCTGCTTGCCTTCAACAGGACTCATTATTCCCAAAGCTGCACCACCCTCATGCCACTCTGCAATATGCTGTATAGATGTGTCCTAAGAGAATTAGCTGAAGTACCTCTGTGCTGTAAATCAATTTGAGGAAGCAGGAAAGAAAAGGTAAATATCCTCTGTTCCACACCCAAAATATTGTGGAATCTGCAACAACTTCAGAAATTTTTGCATGTTGCTGGAGGTGGTTTCAGTTTTCACACCAGAAGTAATTTAATTTCAGCACTTAAAACCCAAAAAGCTCCAACATATTGCTAGTGTGCAAAAATTCCATGTGTGCTAAAAAACAACAGCATATGGTTGGGTGGGGTGTGACCAAAATGAACATAGTTATCACATTGTGAACTTTCCTTTTACAGACTTGATTAAATAAGTTGGGGGGGGGGCATCTAGGACAAGAACCTGGAGTCCTCCTAGACTCTGCCCTTTCAAATGTGTAGCTAACTGAAATGTTCATCTTGCATAAACTGTGGCTTAAAATAGGAGACTGACATTTCATTTGAACATGAAGAACACACACAAAAGAAAGGTAGCAAGAAGGCAAGATGCCTCTGGGGTCACCTCGTGGAGTATAATGGTACAGAGCACAAGATGGAGAGGAACTTCAGCCCTCCCTGTTTGCTGTTAGCAAGTAGGTAGATTGGGATTATTTGCTTTTTGTTTATAATCTATCACCTGGGCTTGAATTGGGTAGAAGGAGTTTTAAGTGGGATCTTTTGCTGGGACTGCATGTTTCCAGTTGTTTAAACGTCACCACCAGTTCTTCTCAGCATAGTTTAGTGCTGAGGTAGTTGTGGGCACAAATAACTTAAGTAATCCGTGATGGTGACTGTATATATATATGTGTATGTGTATGTGTATGTGTATGTGTATGTGTATGTGTATGTATATGTATATGTATATGTATACGTATATGTATATGTATATGTATATGTATCTCCACATAATTTGTTTTACTTTGTTCTTTTTTTCTGTTGATTCCAATGGATGCTTAAGACCTTATCGAGTCCTTGTATAGGAGTATCTAAAAACTGAGCAAACCCAAAGCATAAATACTTCCAGAAACCTAGGCCTAGATACTTGACTTATCTTTCTGAATTCCTGGTGGCAAGGTTGAAACCTTTTACAACAGAAATAACAAAAAGCTTGGGGGACTAACATTAACATGTGGTTGTTTTGTGTGACTATTTGGTTGCACTTAAAACCTCTTTCACCTGATTGTACCTCTCTACCGGTCACTGTTAGTGTGGGCTGCCTGCTTAGTTTGCTTTGCTCTTGTCTGCTTTTTATGTGTCCTTCTGGGTGTAAACATATTTGGAGAAGCAGAATCCTTATATTCTGGCATATCCCTCGCTATTCTATCTGCCGTTCAGCTGTGAATATGACAGTAGCCCACCTTTGCCAGGTAGCAGCTCTTTGCAGGCTGTTTTACTGTCAGGTTCTTGGCTATTCACATGACCAGCACTGTTGTCCTGTGGGCAGCCAGGATGTCTTCTACTCACATTCCCAGTTAAACTATGTCATTGCTGCTGCAGAGGCCAAACACCATCATTGAGCCAAGTGAGCTATATCACGCAAAACGGGCCTTTATTTTCTGCATGCAAGTCTGTCAGATTGTTAAAAATGAAAAAAACAGTCCTACTTTGACTCCTTTTTTTGAATAATTGGTGATTTCCATGAACTCTGTAATCTTCTCTCCTTTCTAATGATGAATGCTTTCATACCTTGTGTTGTTTCCCGAGTCTTCTCAAGTGACTGGTCACCTCTGAGCAGCCTTACTGATTAGTACATGTAAGAGCTTGGACCACGTTTCCTGCTGTTCTTGCAAAGCAAGTCTTACAAACAACAAAATAACATTTCACAAAACAGGATATTCTTCAAGTTTCAATGCTAGGAACTGAAAATTACTGTAGATGCTTTTGCAACTTGGAAAATCTGAATAATAGAGTTTTACCCAGAAAGACCATTGCTTACATTAATTATGCTGGCCAAGACAAAGCATCTTTTTCAGAATAAAACTCAGGTTACTCTGTGGAACAATAGGGTCTGTTAACATGTTACAAGGCTTTCATATCTCGAGGGGAGGATCCAGTTGATGCAACAAAGCGTCAATCAGGATGCAGAGCTGCAGGAAGTTAACTCATGCGTACTCTAGGGTCGTCCAGATCAGATGAAGAAAGTGCCAAAAGAGGTTACCCTTCATCACCAGCTGAGAGATGAAAGACAGAACAGCTTGAAGGGCCCTGAATGGTGATCTCAGGAGATGTGTCCCTCAAGAGATAGAGACATGCTTCATGTCCTTGTACAGTCACTTGAGCAACTTGACATGAAAATACTAAATAAAACATACAGAAACCCCAAGAGGGTGTTCCACCATGAAGCCCGAATGGGAATTATCCAGCCTTTTAGCAGGTGTAGGGCCCTGCTTGAAAGTGGCATCACTGATGTCTCCTGAGCCTTCCCAGTAAGCCAGTAATGGATCTGCAGCTTGCCATATAGTCTGTCATAGGTTGTCAGCCACGGCTGGGAGGAGGGACGGCAGTCTCTTTTGTTCCCATGTCAAGCATGCAGAGAAGGGACTCCTAAGTAGATAATTCAAGGGGAAACAGCTGCTGAGTTCTCAATTCTCCATGACTTTCTAATTTTGCTTTCTTCCCTTAATGTATTTGCCTGCTGCTGGATGAATACTGCCTGCTGACAGTCAGACAAATAGAAAAATGCTGTAAACTTCATTGAAAGCTACTGTGAAGTGTGGTTATTTTGATGCTCATGGAAGAACAAGTTGAAAGGCTTTCCTGAATGCATGGGGCCACGGATGGATAATTTTGAACTCCTATAAAAGGGCACAGTAACTTGATTGCCCTACTCCTGATCTTTTAAGCAAAACTAAGTGTTACAAACTCTTCTGATTTTGTGATTATGAAGGGATTTTATTTTCCCTTTCAAAAAGCTCTGGCTCCTGACATTTGAATATAGAAGAATCAAAAACTTCATTAAATGTAAATAAGGTTTTAATTGTGGTTTGAAAATATAATTCCTACAGGCATAAAAAGCCAGACAGTTGATAAACAACCCTGTCTACTCAATTAATGTCACATTACTTTTAGTCTAATAGCAGGTGCCTTACTGATAGGCTTTGGATATCTTGGTTAACTGTACTTTGGCTTCTGTGTCACTTAGCATGTCACAGAAGTGTTCATGACCTCTAGTAAGAAAAACTTGGACAGTTTGTATCTTATAAGAAACTAACTGGTATAGCCAGAGCTATATAAACATATTATAACCTTGCAAATGGTTGTAACCTCTGTTTACCCTTGCCTGCACTGGCAATTCCATCTGAAGTATTCTGTGAATCCGTCCTGGGCCATATTGATTTGTAATTTGTAAATTCTAACTGCTTTGAGTCTGGTTAGCTCTGGTGCTAGGGCGTTTCTGGGACTGCTAACTAATTATATTATCTAGCAGCTGAATATGGTACGGGGCTGTTTTGCCCTCGTCCCCTGCACCTACTTTCTAGGGAATGTTTCTATGTTTTCAGGCAGATAAAGGTAGATTTGGGGCCTTCCTTTTATTTTTTGTGGCTTTACTTACGTGTCTTGCTCCCTGCCTGATTTCAGGGTACCATTACCTGCGTTTCCGTTCCAGCAGTAGCCGCGGGGACGTGAACGGCCGGGGAGGCGGCGGAGGTCGCCTGGCTGGGCCGGGCCGCTGTGCTGGTGCCCTGCCGTGTCGGTGGGTGTCTGTCGGAGCCATACTACTGGGTGCCGGTCGGCGCACCGGTCACTAGATGGCACCATGCGACCGGCCTGGGAGCGGGGCTGGCGGCGCGGGGCTGGCGGGAGGTGGACAGGCCGCTCCTGCTCGGTAGCATCGAGCTGCGGGGGTCCGGTCTGGCGTTTCTCCTCCTGCAGCTCCACTTAACCGTGCCGGGCTCCCACCTCTTCCCACAGGCTCGGGGAGGAGCGGGGTCGGGCCGGGGGCTGCCGGTTCCAGCCCCCCCGCCTCTGCCCGGTGCAGCCGAGGCCTTGTGTGCGTGCTGCCTGGAGTAACCCCATCACACATGGCAGGCCAAAAGCCGAAAGTACATGAGAGCGAAGTGCCAAAAGAGCACAGAGAGCACACTGACACACCAAACCCACGTTATCTGCTGCAGCTGTTAAATTATTCAGACCTCAGGCGAACACTGAAGACTAGACCGAAGAACCTCCCCATCCAAACTTCCAGCGTGGATGCTTTTGGCTCCAGCTGTTTCAGTGTATACATCCACTCCTATCAGGCTGTGTATCTGTTAGTTTAGACATACCCTAAATTCATCATTGTGTCAGCTCAAAAAGATGGTGACCCATAGAGGAAGCTGAATGCGTCCAATTTAGATGCCTGCATCTGCCTCAAGTAGGTGATGTGGAAAAACCCAGTAGTGAAGAAAGGCTTCTGGTTTCCATACACACATCGGCAGCGTAGGTATCTTGTTGACTGTACCATTTCTATTTTGCACTAGTGGCTGTTCAGAGAAGAGGTTCAGGACATAAATACTACTTTTTCTCTGTTGTTTCACTTTTATGGCATTGGTCTCAGGCTTTCCACAGACCCAGGCAGGTGTCTCTGCATGAGTTACTCTGAGTTATGCCAGTTTTGAGGGCTTTTTTTACTGCAGTCCAAGGTTTGTCACCATTCCTCTTTTAAATTCAAAGCAAAGACTGTGGGGAGCCATTGAATAATTAGTTCACATAGCCCTTAATTTGAAAAACAACCTCAAAGTGCAGAGATCTTGATGATAGTGGTGCTTTCATTCTGCAAACTGACATTGCTTACTAACCCTTATATTTCTTGTTACAGTAAACCCTCAAATATGACATTTCTGGAAATGAAATGTTTAGTTGCTGAGTAGAAGAGAGTTAATAATCTTTTATTTATTTAAATGTTATGTTTTCTATATTCATGAAAAATAGCACTCTGTGCTACATAGAGATGGGTGGCAAATGCTACGAAGCATCCAACAACTTGGTGAGTGGGCACCCAGCACCTCCTTTTCTAGAACATATCCCAGGATCGCTGCTAAATACAGTTGAGGTAACTTGCAAAGTCCAAAATCCTGGAAGCAGAAACTACCAAATTTGGGTTTCCTGCATTACTTTTGGTCCTGCTGGCTGAGCTGTCTGCTGCAGGCATGGGTGGGAAGAGGATATGTGTGATATTTCCATGCCTGAGCTGCCATGCCACAAGGAGAAGGCAATGAGGCTTCCCAGAAAACAACTTCTGGTGTCTTTTTACTGTAGCTCTCTCTCTTTCATTTGAGGGGCCTTTGGTGAAATGTCATTCTATTTTTAAGGAAAAAATTATAATAAGCACTTTAAAAGAAAAGTTTCAGCAGTATGTGAAAATTAAGCATTTTCATAAAGCACTGTTGAATTTTACCTTGTTTTTTATGCTGTGAATGACTTTTTATTTGAAATGACATTGAATGAAATTTTATCGGATGATATTTTAATTGAATTATTACTCAGATTTCCTAGCTAGGCATTTTGAAAGGCCACAGTAAACCCAGAATGGAGCACTGTGCTCAAAAGACTGCTTAAATATTTAAGCTGTTCTCTGTGCTCCTTTATTGAACTGAGTATATTAACGAGGTGGATTTGAATTGCTAGAAAATGAGTTAAAAACGCTGTCGTTTTTCTAAATGCTTTGTTTTTAGTGAATATTATTTGCAAATGAAATCTTAGCCTCTGAGCCTAATTTGTAATAGTCAAGGATATACTATAAAGAGATTGTTTAAAAAAAGTTTATTGCGTTTTATTCTTAAAGATGGATTGAAGGAAATATGTTGAAGGCAAGTTGTGCCAGCATTGCTTAACCTGCTAGTTTCTTGGAGATTATTTCTGCTGGCTTTGTGGGCCTTTTCAATGTGATCCTTGAAAATACTAATTAATTTCAGGATTGCTGTGTGTGTGATATGCTTTGACATACACAGCAAATTAATAATAATATAATAATCTTTCTAAAAGAATTTTGAGAGCAATTTATAGTTCATGCCAGATGTCAGTTGACTGAGTAATTTAACACACTTGTGTAACTGAAATGTAATGGATTTTGCGAGCTTGCCATGCTGCTTATGGATATGAATGACAAAATTTATGGGTTTTTAGCTATGTGCATAATCCGAAAAATTCACTCCCTGTTGCGGAGAATAAGCAGTATCACAAGTGAATGTGTTTTAATCATCTGAAACATATAGCTCAAATACTATTTTATTTGTCTAAACCAGGAAAAGACATAATTCCTCTAAAGGAAGTGCTGTGGATGCAAGACTAAGAAAATTGTTTTTGTCCTATCAGTAGCTGCAGAGACCACATCTCCATAAAAGTCATTAAGGCAGCAAAGACAGCACTGTCAGCTTAGAAATTGCACTAGAAGATCTACTAAGCCTCTAGCCCTGAAATCAAGAGTATTTCTTCCTATGTTTGTGCCCTGAATCTTGCAGTTTTTAGACTGGTAAGTGACCCTAGGAATGGGGGTTAGGGAAACCAGTGATCCCTTTTGCCAGATGCAATCTGCCTAGAAACCGTCGGCCCAAGCTGGACCTCCTCTAGAGAGGGTAGACAGGCACCTCTGGGAGGAGGTTCATCCCCAAGAGGTAGGAAGGTGGATGGATTGCTCCTTGTAGGGAACCAAGTGTCAGTAAGATTAATATCTCTGTGCTTTTGTGCAAATAATGGTAAACTACAGAATTGAGTGGAGGGTGTTCCCTTTACCTCTCAGGAAAATGAGTTTCACAATTGTCCTGAAAGCTATGACACTGAGCATTTTTAGTTTGTTCTAATTTTACAAGAAGGGGCATACTTAATTGTTTTCATTTCACTCTTTAAAGCAAAGCAACTCCTTCAGCTCTAAGTTCTTTATAAAAAGTCTTAGAAGCTCATGTCCATAGTGCTCCCTGCAATGTGGAGATTCGTCCTAGGGTGCTGGCCTGTGAAAGCCTCCCCAACTCTGCACTCTGCTGCCAAGTCTGTCTCCATCACCTCTTTTTTTCTCTCTGAGAATGGATAAGCCATGCAAGGTGTCATTAAGGTTAACAAATGTGGGGCTTGCCAAGCTAAATTAAATGGAATAACCACTTTGGAATGTAAGGAAAGGAATTACAAGTTCAGTTCCTGCCTGACTTTTATTTGTTTCCTTCAGCTGAGACTCTTATGCCGGCTTCTATAGAAGCTGAGGTGTGCTGCGTTGACTCTTGGGTTTTATTCTCTTTTTCTGTTTGTTTTTGGTTGTTTTGTTTGGTTGGTTGGTTGGTTGTTGGGTTTTTTTAAAGTGTGTTTATGCTTCCCTTTTGGTCTTTAAAATAGTAACTGACATATCCTGAGAATATTACACCCAAGGATTTCCCACACATGCAGTTAGATGCTTAAGTACATCTTTGAAGCAGAAGTCAACAGGTAGAAGCCAGGGGAAGTGAGGAAAGGAGGACTGGAAGAGAACTGGTTTAATCAAGAGGGAATGAGAAGTTGGTGGGCAGCACAAAACCACATTGTCTGCTCCACTCGCTCTCCTGCACTGAAATCTCACTGATATAGAGGAGCTGTTAGTCAGACACACAAGCAGGAGGATACATACTGTCCAGGACATCTCCAAGAAACCTTGCAGTGATTGCGAATGTGCTGGGCTGTGATTGCTACTTACCATAATTTCCTTCAGCTCAACACAGCTTCTGTGTGTACCTGTTTTTTCTTCTAAGGTTAGTAGTCAAGAGGCCCATGAGGGACCCTGGCTTTGAGGACCTTCCACAGCTAAGATAAAAAGGAACAGTTACAGTGTGTGCTCAGGCTGTTTCATGAGCTATTTTCCATTTTTTCTTAGGAAGCATTTGACATCATTATCCTATTGACACATGCTATGGTAAACTGCAAGACTCTCAGGGGATCGGCTAGAAAGCAGTGTTTTTCATCAGTTGACAGTGAGTAGATGATGCTTTATAAGGTATCACAGCCTATAGATGCTCTATAAGCCGATTGCAAACAAGACTTAGGCGTGCGTTCCTGTACGCAAATGCAAGAGGTCAATTTGGGGAAAGCAGGGGTAATGTTGTAGTGTGGCTCAGTTTTTATTGGCTTGTACATGGAACTGATCTCAGCACTGTAGCATGAGGCAGCCAGTCTTTTTCTCCTCAAAAAACTCTATTCCACAGAATGCACTGTAAATCTGTAGTGCCTGTAAGCCTACATGTTCTCACCATACATGAAGGACAGATTTTAGTGTTTTCAGCTGCGATTGTTGATATGAGAGATAGTTAAAGCTCTGGCTCTGATGTCTTTGTATGAGGAGGTTTGCCAGCACCATAGTAAAGCTGAGCAACATCTCCAAGGCACGAAGGGTCTTTGGTTTTGGTTTGGGGTCTTAAATCCAGTTCAGAGGTTCCTCTCATGAAGACGAGAGAAGAATATTGTTTCTTTCTGTCTGTCTGAGACCAAAAAAAGAAGGGACTAAACACATGGCCTACAGACAGCACTTTGGTTAGCTGGTGTTGCTCCTGACAGCCTTTATCTTGTTTACAACTTCCTGCAGATTTGCCTGAAGTCAGTAGAGATGCCTACAAGTATATCAATGCAAACTTTCTTCTATATCACAGAGACAATTTAAAAACAGTCCTCATTCCTTGTAACAGTATCTGTGTTTACTTAAATTATAATGTTGCAGGATCCTTGTTAGACACAACATGATTGATAGTTTTGATAACAGACTTGAAAATATGCCTGATGTAACTCATACCTTCTGTATTATTCTGACTGGAACGGTGTGCTGTGGTTCTAAGAAGTAATTTGCTTATTTATTGTAATAGCCCATTTAATGGAAATTTAATGAAGAGCAATCCTTATGGCAATTTTAGGTTTCTTGTGTGTAGGAGGAATATTGGATTGACGATGTCATCTTTAGCATTTTTAGCTCGTGATTTTTATTGGTGTGTTAGTAGAAGGGCTGTATTTCCAGTCTACTTTTGCGGCAGTGCCACAAACTAAATGCAGTTTCTCAAGGAGCAGGGACTCGCCAAATGCTCTGCTGGTAGCGGGAGAGGCTACAAGAGTAGCGGCAACATGAGACTAACTGTGCTTGCAATGGTGTGTTTCTTTTTTCCCATCTGAGAGGAGAGGGGCTGTGTTTGTTTTAAGAAAACTGTAGTACAAGACTTGACAGGAGTAAGGTGCTCTCTTGTGTGTGTGTATGTATGTATGGTGGCACACTCCCTCTCCCCTCCAGTAACATGAGGAATGACATGAAACAAGCATGAATTTGGAAATGTTAGCACTCTTTTTTCTTTCCAAACTTTCTTTCTAATCAACTCCACTTTGTTAAGCTAACATATTTATACCAAACGAGGAGTGCTGAAGTTGACTAGGGACGTCCCGATCTCCACTGACTTTATAAAACTAAAAATCTAAAAAGAGGATAAATCCCTTTTGTGTAGCAAGTGGAGCTGGTCAGATTTACATATTAAATAAATTTAGACCTTTTTTTTCTTCTGAGCACTTCTGAACTAAGCCTGTTCTTCAGGGCATTTGTCGAATTATGCCACCTAGGAGCTTATGGATATTTCCTGGACCATTGTGAAGTGTGACCAGTTATCAAGCTTTATTGTAAAGTCCTATGCACCTTTTCTCAGGGACAGTGTTGTCTTTTCTCCCATCCCCTTAGACTGTTTCCTGTTGTGTATTCCTTCCTTGTGCAAATACAACTTTTGGGACTATTTGCTGAACTGCAGGAGGAAAATGCCTGGGTTTCACAAGAACCCTGCAAGTTATGGGTGGCTCCTCAAACTGGAGATTCCCTCTGCAGCCCCAGAGCTGAGAGAGTGGTGGGAGGAAAGGAGAAAGTTCATGGTTGGGAGTATTGATGGGGAAAGTGGAAATGCCCTCACCCTGGCACTGTCAGGGAGAGAATAATACCTAGCACTGTGTTGGAGCACACCTGAGATCGCTGGAGTGGGGGTCAGGCTGCCAGGCCGGTGATGATGGTCCTCCTCCTGTGTTGCATTGGCTGCAGACTGGACAGTTTCCACAACTCCTTCACTGTACCACTGTGGGAGCGCTTGCTCACAGAATTTGTCCCATTCTTGAATTTAACATACATGACTTTTGCCAAGTGGTGGGAGAATGTTTTAGGAAAATCTTTGTTTACACTCAGGGAGCCTTGTCTGACTGAGTCTTGAGGGACAGGAGAAGACTCTGCATGGCCAGACACTGTTTTTTACCTTGTGCACACATACACACACACAACATGTGTGTGCTCATATGCACATACCAGTTGTGATCAGTTCCAGCAACTACTCACAATGCAATCAGTGGTTACAAAACTGCAGCGGCAAACTGGAAGCTGAGTTGTATGTTGCTATGGATATGATGGTTTGCCTAGAAACATAGGTCAAGATTTCCAAAATAATTACTGATAGAGGGTGCTCAGAGGACAACTCCTTCATTGTGAACCTGATTTTCTGAAGTGGTGTGCTTCTGAAAATGAGGCTCTTCAAAGCCATCTTAAGCCTCGACTATCGAAAACATGGAACCATCTTTCCATATTGTACTATTTGCCATCGTAGTGGTAAAAATGGAGAAACCTGTGAAAGAATATGAGAGCAGCACTACATTGTGAAGACATATCAAATGGAATTGTTTATCAAGGAGTGTTTATTAATACTACATTCAATTATTAGGCTGATTCGAGAAGTCACTTACCTTTAAGAATGTACTTAAGTGTATATTTAAGTGCTTTCCTGAACAGAGATGTTTTTCTGAACTGATTCAGTAACAAAGGAACTGGATTAGAACTAAAAGTAAACACCAAGGATGTCTTCAAACTTCAGTAAGTTAAATATAATGGAAGCACTTTTAGATTGGGGAAAGGAACAGTAGAAGAAAACATAGAATCAAGTATTTTGGAAGATCTCTTTCTCTTCTTCTTTTATAAATCCGGTATTTTAAAGCTTCTCTAGACCCCTTTGTTTTAGTAGATGTGTTATAAATGCATGTGTGTATATGTACATATGCACATACATACATTTATATGCACACTATATGCATATGATGTCCATATGGAACACATGGGAATAAATAAGCTTGTAGCCTGTGGACGTGATACTGTAGCCTGAAGAGATGGGAGCTGACAGGAAAATTTGACTGTATAATAGTACTTCCCAACAGCATGCTTGACCAAGTTTTGCAGGTCTCCCCTTTCTGAAACACTTTCAGACACACTAATAACAAAAAGGGGAAAAATCACAAGCTGCCCAATTTATCCCAATGCTAAATTGGACTGCATAGTGATAAGCATTAAATACAAGTGTAATTTACATACACTGCAGCTAAATTGGGAGAGTTCTTCACACTGAATATCCAGATTTTCTCATCATCCACATCAGAGTCCCCAGAGCCCTCCTTAGAAGTTCGTTAGCAGCTCTGATCCCTACAGAGCTCTTAAGACCCATCTCTGCCCATACAGAATTTAGAAAATGGGTGGCTTTGGATAACTGCCCACACATTAGACTGTCCTGATTAAGCAGTCCCTACTCTCCCTACATTGCTATAAACAGAGTCACATCATAGAAGTAGTAGAGGGCAGTGGAGAGAGTCACACAAATTAGATCCTGAAAATAAAATGTCTGTAATGTTTCTCCTCTGTTGTGCTGGTGCTTGACCCACAGAAATACTTGGTCTGGTTTTCTTCTTAATCACTTAAATGAGAGATCTTCTGTAATAATCGGTAGTACCATGATCACAACTTTCTTACACCTGGAACTGAGAAACTGTAGCTGCAACTTAAATGAGCTGTACAAGGGCTTCCCAAACCTTGGCACTGGGGATGCAACCTGCTGAAGGGCTGTGTGACACACACACACACACACACACATATATATATAATTATATATATATATAAAAAAATATATATAGATATATAGATGTATACACACACATATATATAAGCTTATTCACTCCTGCCAGGGTAGGCAGATCTCAAGAGCTTTAGACAGGTGGTCACTGAAGCCTAGACTGAGTACCAGTGCTGAAATGTGGGCTTACCAGCAAGTTACTGTACCTGAAGTTCTCCATTGTGAAAACCAGACTTTAGATGGAAGATTATAAATACTGTTGAATTTAGATGCTAGCTCTCTGGCCATTGCTGTGTCTGAGGCTGCTGGTGGGGTTCTGCAGGCCCCCTGTGCCGTGCTGTCTTCACAGACCCTCCCAGGAGCTGTCTGGAGGAAGGGTAGTCAAGCCTATAGCATCATATTTGGAGGAAAAAAAGAGAAGTGGGTAATCCAGGTCTTAAAATTACTTTTTCTTGCTTCAGCAGCTGGGCACCCCTGAGATCATATATTGAAATAATAAATTAGGATCGTATCCACAAAGCTGTGATCTCTTTAGAGATGCAGATTTTTCCCGTAAGTGATAATGTTTTCCAGATACCTTTTAAATAATTCATAGTCGGAAACCAGAATATAGAAGGCTTGTAAGTAAAGAGTGTCAAGTCACTTTTCCTTGTGAATTCTAGTCATATTCCTAAATTCTTGCTGTGCATTTTTCAGGATTTTGTTTTTCTGAAGCTGCTTATTTGGGAGAGCTCAAACAATGAGTAGCTATTTCATTAAATTTTCTCTCACTATTGGGCAAACTGAAAAAGTAGGAAATTCAGTTCTGCTAAACCAGTTCATCAGAACCTCTCCAGCTCCCCTTAGTTTTTAGTTTTCTTCTCCAGAACCTTCAGAAAGCAAGATCCATTAGTGTGATATCTGCTAATCCCTCCACACCACTGCAATCACTTTCTAAATGTGCCGACTTTCTAAATATGCTGGCTCTCACTAGGGTTAGGAGAGCATGGCAACTCTATGTGCAACTATGGTATTTCACCTCCAATCCATCTCACCTGGGGGTAGAAGGTTCATTTCACACAAATTTACTTCAGACGCTGAGCAGTATTGATGCTTAAAATCCCACCTTGTTGTTTTCAGCCAAAAGAGCAGTGATCACTAGTCAGACCGTTTCTAAAATTAAGAGAAATGTAGAAATCATGCTATAGTATGCAAACTTTGAAACACAACAGGGAAATGCAGTATTTCAGGTAGGGGACGTGTACAATACTGTTGTGTATTATGTTGATTTCTGTTGCATACATTTATGTGTGTATATACAATGTAATAATTTAATGTTCCTGTATAATTCTAGTAGATTAAAATCCAACTTTCTACTGCTCATTCAATAGGAATTTTTCAGAAAAATTTCAAAAGATCAGCCATCTTTCTCTGCAACTGATAAGGCTGTTCTGATTTATCTTTGACATTTGTAATCACTTCACAGGAGTCTTTATTGCCTTTTTCTGCCTGGATTCAGCTGCTGCTCTCCTTCTTTACTGGTCTTTCTAAATTCCAGGTCTGGACATATGTGAGCAGAAGGAAGGATTTGTCCTCCTGTTCCTTAGCAGCTTCCCATATCCCTTCCTTCAGAGCAGGCTTTGGGCTGAAATCACAATCCCAGCACTTAAGGTTTATCCCTGCTCTGCATCTCCTCCGTCCTTCATCCTGTTTCATGTGGCTCCAGGAAGAAATCCACTGCGGTCAGGAATCCAGCAGACACATCTTCCTCTGATATGCTCAGCAGATATTTCAGTTTTCAGCAGAAAAAGGCTCTTTGAAGGCTCTCCTTATTCACTTGAGACCCGTCTGCAGTTCTTGGTTGCTGGACAGAATTGTTCTTACTTTCGGAGAGGATGAGTACTTGAATAAACTGAACAAACGTGTGTGTGTAGACATAAAAATCTAGTGATTTTTGTGTTTGCCCACAAAATGTTAATGTTTGCTGGACAGAAACTTGCTTGCACAAATGTCTTAAGGTGAATATAAAAGAGTGAGCATACGCGACTGAAGAAAATGAATTATAAATAGTAATTAAAAAAAAAATATATGCAGTTTTCACAGTTCTGTTGCTCTCTGAACTATTTGCCTCCTTTCTGTGCTTCTCCATATTGCAGTATAAACTCCTGAAGTTGCAGAATTATTTATTTTCACTTAACTTTGTGTGGAATGTCAGCCGTTGTTTCTACTCAGGACCAGTTGCAATCTTCCCAATAAATACTCGGCTTCTGTATTCCCCTCATATTCCGGGTACTTTTGCAGTTTCCGTGCAGATGAGCTTGTGCAGACTTTCATCTTGCAGGCTCATGTGTTATATCTGGACAGGCAGCAGTGGATGTAGTTTAAGATGGTAAAAAGAGTCAGGTGTTTTCAGTTCTAATCTCTTGCTTTCCTGGATTTAGGGTTTCCTCAAACTTTTGCATCCTTAAGTGACCTTTTTCCAATGCTTGCTTTGTGTCCAAAATTGAGGGAAAATAAAAACATTTTTATTATACGAAGTTTATGTGTTGTTGAAGCTTGTAACATAATGTAACCTGTCTGTATAAACTGCTAATTGTCTGAAAACTTGATTAATATCAATATAGTTGTTAGCTGGGCTGTATTTATTTATTCATAGTTTTGAGCCTATGTTTGTCTCTGTGCAAATCACCATGCAGACAAAACCAATGTATCTGAGCTCCAATGAGCGTTTAATCATAAACATCCAGGAACTGCAGTTCTTTGATTGCCTGCTGTTAATAGAACAAAAACCTTGCTAAATGTTCTTCTGTCAGTCCACAGAATCTATTAAAAAAACATCTCTGCTTATCTCTTTGCTTAAAATCAGAAAAAAATAATAGAGAAAAGCTTTTGAATCCTTTGATTTAGAGAATTTATTTCTAGCCATGTTAAAAAACCCATAACGTAGCCTGATTTTCTGTTCCTGAAAGCTTACAATATTATTGATATATTGAAGTCTATCTCATTATGCAAGTTTTGCATAATGACTGAGGGAACACTTCAAAGAACAGAGAGTTATTTGTATAGCAGTGCATTTAGATTTTTAAACATTTTTAAAGAAAAAAAATGCTGATTCATTGAAACCAAACAGTGAAACAGTACATCTTGATAAATTACCTAATGTAAAAATACCTTGAATGAATGGATTGAAACAACTTGTGAACATTTTCTTTTATTTGAAAATATTTCTCTTTCCTTCCCTTTCTTTGATTCTCCCTGATTCTCTTTGATTCTCACTGTTTCTTTCTTTTCCTCTTTCTCTTTCTCTTTATCTCTGTCTCTCATTCCTTCTTTCAAAACCACCTTTTATTTTACAATTGCCATAGATTTAGAGCACATAAACGTATGTGAAATATATTACTTGATTCAGGCTGAGATCTGTTCTTTTTTTTTGTCACTTTTTTTGAGATTTTGACATTTTAGAAAGAAAGATCAGAATAATGTTCCTAGTAAATGAATTCAATTACTCACAATTAAAATAATTTCCTCCCTCCACCAGCTTATGAGAAGGCTGTTTAGGAATTTACTTCCCTTTATTAGGGTTTTGTTTGGTTTCTGGTGGTTTTTTTTTCCAAGATAATATTCATGCTAGCATCCTGTAGTACAATTACTTCTTTGCCTGTTGCAGTGTTGTTTATTCTCAGGTATTTGCCAAGCGCCATTGTCCCTCCCCTCTGCCTTCACTTTGCTGACAAATCATGTTCTTGCTATCACCTCATGCACTGGAGGTTCTTCATGCTCTTTGCTGTCTTGGCAGCCCTTTGCCTGGCCGTGACCGATCACCCTGCAGGTAATATTCCTAGTGAAGGCTTGCCTGCACCTAGGGTTACAGCATAAAATAATTTCCTCTAATAGCATCCCACTGGCTTTTTTTTTTCCCAAATGTATATCACACACCTGCCATACAGATATTATGCAACCAAGTCTTTTTCCTGCCACTGCCTTCAGCCATTTCTAGTCCTAACTTATAGCACGAAATAGTTTCATTAATTGCAGAGTGTGATCTTCCACATTCTCATGCAACATTTAATTCTGTTTCTAGTATTCTCAGTCCTTAAAGTCATTCTTTTCTTTCTTACATAATACCCCAAAAGTCCTACAGTTTTCATGGATGGGAAAAGTGTTTCTGGGCCATCTCTGCTATTATTACGCATTTCTTCTCTTAATGCAGATTTAAAGCTGTGTTTTGTGCATATATAGTATTGAGAAGACCGTGAACGCATTCAATTGACTGCACAACGCCTGTAGTGAACACTGGCCTTGGTCATACCCTTTACTCCTGTGAGTAGTACGAACCTTCAGCTCACGTGGACTCAACAGTCCCAAGGTGTCTGCCCTATCCTGGCAGTCAGGGAGGCTCTGAGCATATGGAGGCTCTTACACCCACTACAGAGCTGTGGCCCTGAGTGCAGCTGGGGGCTGCAATGTGCGATGCAGCGCCATCTGAAATCAAGGCTTCAAGTAGGGAAGGGTGGAGTTCCTTTCCAAACACGAATTGCATCCTGCATACTTCAAATATTCATCCTGTTTGTTTAAACCTTGCTTTTAGTCTTAAGAGTGCAACATCTTGCAAGAAAGTCAAGCTTACTAAAATGGAGCTTGTGAACATGTAAGTGCAGAAGATCTGAACAGGCACATAAGTTGTTTCGATTATATACTGACTGTGATAAAATTAACACTTCCTCCTTCTTACCTGGCAGGTTATAAAGTCAGAATGCTTTAAATACCTGTGGCCTGAAACCTATACCTCTTTTCATCTCTTTGACTAAGGTGAAGAATCTGACATTTTGATTGCTTGAAATTGAGCAAAAGAAGTGCAAAGAAGCAAACCCCTCTGATTTTTCTGTTTTCTTTTGGGATTATGGCACTCTTCTAAGGGAAATGATTTATTCTGATTTGCCTTTAGAGTCCTGTACAGAAGAGAGATGAGGAACTATAAATCTTTAAAATAGGTCAACATCTCACTAATTATTGCTTTAATTAGTTACAGCCATATAATTATTTTTTATTTTGATCAATTTAATAGGAGTTGGAGATATCCCAATTCTGCTAATTTGAAAGAAGTTGTGCCCTTGATTTTTAATGGACTTCACCCAGTCTGTCAGATTACCTGGAAGTGTACATCATAAAAAACCTAAAAGCTGTGCCTTTAGTTTTCCTGTCACAGCTGCTCTTTTCATTTTATCCACAAATATTAGTAGCCTGAACATGTATAGTCTAAAGAAAAAGCAAATAACAAAAAGTTCTTAATTAGGTTTAAAAAACAACTATGTGAAGGTAAAAGCTTTTTTACAGTGACCCGTACACTCACTAAAAATGTTCTCTCAGTTGATTGCCTTGTACTCTGGATATATAACAGTGAATCAAATCATAAATCTTTAAAAGGTCCAGAAGTACTTTAAATACCTCTAACAGATCTAGTTTGTGAGATCTGAATAGTATCTGAAGTTTTAGATTCAGAAAAGACTGAACAGTTATTTTACGCAGGTTATACAAAATGACACATCACAGTGGTGTGCCATAAGTCTCTGAAGTAGGGAAGACCTACGCATGTTAGGTTTTCTGATGTTCCAAGCACTGTAAAGGTGTCTTCAAAGAGTTCTGTACTTCTCTGCTAGAGTTGCTAAGAAATTAGTGCTGTTGCCTTGCTTACTAACTTCTTTACCAGCTGCATTCATTAAGATCAGTTTAAATATACATCAGTTAGTTGTTGTGAATAGAATATTTCAGCTTGTATTTTCATGTACACAACACTTGCACAAAAATAATTTATGACAGACTTAACAACCGTAGATTAGATCTGAAGTAATTTTGCATGAGTATAAAATGTGTTATAAAATGTGTAAAAAGTTAATATTATTTAGCATGCAACCTGTACTTTCACCACCTAATACACAGAATTAATTTAATAAAGCAAGTTCTAAACCAACCTTAGCATGAACAGTGCATGAATTTAATTTGGTAGTTTCCTGGTGCTAATATAATTGTCCTTTAGTTACATTTTCAAATAGTTTATAGTAGTAGTGTATTTCAAATTTCGTATGTTTTCCCTATTTTCTGATTGTGGAACTCTCTAGTCCGATTTTGTTAAGACTACTTCAGACACACAAATATTTAATATTAAGAACTGCTGTACTCTTAATACCCACCAGGCTACTAAAGCAGTTCCTGATTAAGAGAGAATTAATTCATGTTAGACTACAAATTACTATCTCTATTATCTCACTCCATAGTTATTGCAGCAATTTATCAGTATCAACAGAGCTCTGTAATACAGAAGAAAAATAAGGAGGCTTGTGCAGAATTTTGAAATTATTCTCATGCCATACCTTGCTGGCTGGCTCATCCACACTCCTGCTCTGTGGCAGTCCTAGTCATGCACCAGGCCTCGAAGCTCTGGACGCAGTGCTTCTTCTCTGCATCTCTTGGTAGAGGTGTCGGGAGGGAATCCTGCTCCTGGGGCAGACTCTGCAGGGTGGAGGAGAGCTTATTCTGGTGGAGGGCTTGCTTTGTTTATTGCCTCACTTACCTGTGCTATACACCTCTCTTGAATAAAAGAGGACAAGTGAAACAAGATGAAATGTTGGCATTTAATCAACCTCATTCATAAACTCAACCAAAGGCATCATTTTAACTTCCTGAAGAAGGCTGGCCTGGCTCTGTACCCCGGTAATGCCTTGGCTATGCCTTTTGCTATGGTAGGACCTTTTGTCCCTGAGTGACATTGATGCCCCGGACTGCCTCAACAGCTAGTAAGCAGGTAGTAGCCCACTGCCCTTTGTATTTTGGTATCACAGCTGCTATTCTACAGCACTGAATTTACATGAGATGGATAGCCTTGGTTTCCACCAGGCAGTCAGGAATAGACAACCTTTCGCACTCAACCTTTCAAAATATTGAGAATGACCTGTGGGTAACCTTTTAAAGCTATTTTTTGTTGGGAATGTTGCTTCTTAAATTGTTCAATAAACTTGGAAGTTCCTCGAGTCCCGGCGCGGAGGAAGCGCGGCGCTGCGGTG